>NC_141035.1:37837500-38137500 GCF_052040795.2 Danio rerio
GATCAACTCATAGAGGTCAGTCTTCTACCTATAATAGTAATAATATTATTATTTAAGCTTTTTAATATGGCTGGTTGTTATACAATCTGTGACTGTTTTTGGCCTTGCCCTTCATAGCAAGTTCTTCTGGAGCTAGAAGAGCGGGACGGTGTGTTGACGGAGCTACAACAAAACATCTCCAGTAAACTGGGACCCAAAACAGCCCTCAAACACACACTATGAGCATGTGATTGAACACACACTGTGAGTTTAGTCATACACTGAACTTCATAACTAATTAAATGAATATATTCTCTAGCAAATGGCACTATTTTCATGATAAAGTCTTACAATGTGCTGCACTAAACTAACAGAAATGAAGATCTGCAGCTCTGGTTCCGTTTCTGAGCAGATTATTGTATCTATTAGTTAAACTGACGGGAATTCTCTAGTTTAATTGAGGAGGTTTAGACACCAAATTTATGAATAATGACTTTCATGTTTTGACCAATTGCTCAACGTTTGAGGAGGTTGGGGGTGTATTATGATGTCTTCTTTTAGTTCATATGAATTTCCGACGGGTTCTTTAGTCATTTAGATTGAGCGCAGCAATAAAATGTTCTGATTACTACCCACACTTCCAGATTGCGCTTGCAATACTGAAATATTTAGACTTTATCATATTCAAACTTGCTTTATTTAGGCTAATAATAATTTTTCCATAGCTCAGAATCTTTACAGCATTTAAATATTATTAAATGAATAAATCGTTTTTATTATTTATGACCGCTAAATATGTGGAACGCTGCTTTTCTCTTATTGTTTCACTTGTCTTTTTTCTCTGTTATCTCATGGTTGTCTTGTATTTCTAAATGTTTTCTTGTTGATTTGTTTTGGATATGCAGTTATTCGGCCCCATCTGCAATGTGCTGTTTTTGTTCTATACTGTAGGCCTTTGTTTTTTTTCTTTTCACAATAGAAGGATTTACAGACTGTTTTAATCTTATTTTATTTGGGTATGCTGGATTCCCCACAACCTGCTGCATACCTCATAAATTACATTCAAAGATAAGTTTGTGTGGGTTCTCAGAGTTTTGTTGGAGCTTTTCTTTTATGTCGGAAATATTAAAGGTTCTTTCTCAAGGACTCAGGGGTGTAATTGACAATAAAGCCTCAAATATCTCGATGAGTGTAGTTTGTGATCATTACTTATGTTAGAAATCACTGGACACCATTGTGACTTTATTTAATAAATCTATCTGAAGGTAAATATATTTATAGACATCCTCTCTCTATAGGATTGTACTGATAAACCCTTGAAATGTCAATGGTTCTTATAAATATTTGTTATAAATAATTTTAGTATTTACTACAAAAAATATATAGTCAAATACACGAACATTATAAAAACATTTTGCATATACTTTTTAGTTTATTCAATGTAATAATACTTCATATTTAAAAAAAAAAATCCTACTAAGAGCAATTTATTTAATGACAGACTATTTAAAAATCACAGAATAAAATACATTTAGACTATAATAAAAATATAAAACATCAAATACATTTAAAATGCATCTTAGAGTATAGTAACAATGCTTCATATTTGCATCCACTTTTTTATGTGAATTGGAATCAGCGCACAGAAAAAGATTAATTTTAATCTTTAGTTTACAACTTCCCACTATCCTGTACTCATCTGTCGGCAAAGACTTTCTAATTATTTTAATTATATTTATTCTTTTTAGATTTTTTTTTTTAAGTCAGAATAAGTATTTTGCACCATGACAAAACAAAATTTTTTTTACCCATATTTTGACATTTTATTTTAGTTTTACATTAAAATAAACACCTTCAGTTTAATAAAGTTTCTGTGTATATCAAATAATTACTGAGCAATTCCATGCAAAAGTCAACCTTACCATGAAAAAATTTACTTTTTGCCAAGATATTGAAATCGTTTCTGCGTTTTTTGTGTACGCAAGTATTTCACAGTGCTTTAAAAATACTCAAAATGTCTGTCAATGTTTTCAAACAATTATGTTTGATTTACCAAAGTCACATTAGTGCCAATTTCACATCTGAGAGACGTCACATCCATAACGGAGCATTTTCCTCATTAATGCAAAAAATGTCAAATAAAAGAAAATCAATCGTTTGTGTTCTATAGTGAGCTAACTCTTATCTTTTTAATTAGTATCATTTCTTTTGGGTTGTGCAGTTTAATTCACTGAATTTCTACAAAGCATGTTTTATACTGTAAACTCACATTTTTTTTTGTCACACCCAAAAACACGTTTATTTTCTTCATTTAAAATATAAAAATTTTTTACAGATTGATATTTTTCTGCTCCCATTTTTTTGTGGTTAGTAGTTTTGGAAAATATAAACCGATGTCTTAATATAATGTTTACATATTCTTTTTGTGTGAATTTATGTTTTGAGATTTTACTGCAAATGTCACATCCATAATGCTGGAATTGCTCTACTATATCATATAATAAAATTATATATAATATAGGGGTACAGTATATACATTTTTTTTAAATGGTTCAAGAACGATATATATAATATTATTTTATTATTAATATTATAGGTATTTTATATATTAAAAAGTATTCGTTAAACTTAACTTTTTAATTTAACTTTTAAACAATTTTATGTAAGTTTTTTTTTTTTTTTTTTTTTTAAAGGGACAGTTCACTCAAAAATGATAATTTACTCATCCTCTAGTGGTTTCCAATATTTATTAGTTTCTTCTTTTGAACAAAATATATTTGGATGAATGCTGAAAACCTGTAACCATTGGCTTGCATAGTATTTGCTTTTCCTACTGTGGAGATTATTCAAAATATCTTCTATTGGGTTCAACACAAGAAAGAGACTCATAGAGGTTTGAAACAAGTAATGTGTAAATAAACGATGACAGAATATTCATTTTAGGGTGAACTATGCCTTTAAATGATCTGATTAAAAGATAAATTATGTAGTAATGTTTCTCGTCTCCACCCGTCAAATCAAATCCTATTATATATGAATAATTAACACAGTTTGACAGACTAATCGCAGCAGCAGGTCATCGTGTAACGGGATTGAGTTGCAGTGTGAATAGATCTGAATGAACTGCCTCTCCACTGACGCTCATTCATTTCTTCATTACCCAATCAGAGCTCAATGCGCTGCGCGTCCCCGGTCACTTGAGGAACTGTTGCTTTGGTGACGCCAACATTTTTAAACCCAAACAGTCTGAAGTTTTTCGGATTGTTCAACTGATGGTGAACCTGTAATAGTTAACGTTACCGTGATAATGAAGCGGAGGGTTCAGTCTGCTCCTCAGGCGGTGGTTGTGGGACCTAAAGGCTGGAGAGACGCGACTGTCCGCTCCATTCAGCGCGCAGAAAATCTTCTGCGTCAAACTCACGTAGATCAGCTGGACTCCTCGACGCGATACCGTAGCCACAGCGTCGCGATATCCGCCTACAGACTGCCTCAGTTAACAGCTTACAGTGGGGACGAAAGCATGGAGAAGGAGCACAGCGAGACTGACTGGGAAAAGAAAGAGGAGTTCTGGCCCAAATCCACTGGGAGTTTGGTAAAGTACTTCAGAAGAGGGCATTTTCTGGTCCTGGTTTCTGATTGGTCAATACACAGCAGAGCAATCATGACGTTATCGACCTTAATTAAGCTTCTTGTGTTTTTGATTTCATGAATTTTCCTAAGGATCATTTTACCAAAGTTTAAGTAGCTAATATTTTTAAAAACGCAATAATAATTTTCAAGTCATTTTGCAATGTAGATGTTCCACAGAGTTTGTTTGCTCACAAAACGTTTCACTTCCACTGCAAAAGTTTTAAAATAAAAAAGTATATATATATATATATATATATATATATATATATATATATATATATATATATTTCTGACTGAGTTCTCAATATTCAGAGAAACTGTTGGAATTACTGATCTACAATAGTGAACGCAATAATCAATAGTTTCCATACACCTATTTTTATGCGCATTTTAGAAATGCGGTTGAAAAAACAGTTGATGAAACGCCAAACTGCGCATACATTTTGAAAATGCGCATAAAAAACATATGCGCAAACTGAGTAGGATAAACATTTCATTCAATAAATATATTATATTAATAGGCCTATATTATATATATTAATATTTGGTCATTTTAAAATGCCTTAAACATTTCAGTATCAGTGTTATTATATTATTAATGACCTTCAGAACTCTCAAGAGCGTCTGTGCTCCACGTCTCACGCCTTCCAACGCCACCATACGTTCACTGTATGTCATGATTGCTTTCTGAGGCGCAAGTCATTTATTAAATCAAGAAAATATTCACACAGCTTCCTTCTACCGCAGCAAATTATGTTTTTTTTACTATTGATATTTGGCGCCAGTTAATCAGGAAGTGGCAATTTTGTTTGCTTTGACTCGTTGGATGGAAGCGCTGCTTTATTTGCACGTCTTTTATGCCATAATCCAGTTTTGCACATAAACCTGATTAGCATTTTTAGATGGAAACAGCTAGAGATCTATATATTAATGTTTTAAATACTAAATCTAATGTTCAATATTATGGTTAGAAATAGAATTGTTAGCCATAAACTCAGAATTGAAGAGACAAAAGTCAGACTTTTTTTCTATTACTATTTCAATGTTTTAGTGCAATTCAAATATTATTTAGTGCAATTATGAATTTTAATCTCGGAATTCCACATATGTCACAGTACTGAGAAAAAAGACACATCAGAATTTTGAGATATAAATTCCTAATTACAAATAAATAAATAAATAAATAAATAAATGAAAATCTGAATTGTTACATAAAAGTCACTTGTTTTCTCCTTTTTTCCCCTTCCAGGTTGGAAACTAAATAAAAAAAGAATAGGATGCATTTTTCCCCCATCTCATGTTTTGTTTCACATCACTGTGTTCCTTTAAGAGATAACGATGCAATCTGCATGAATTTTTAATAAATAGTCTTTAGGATTATAATTAGATATTAAAGGGTACCTATGGTGAAAAATCTACTTTTCAAGCTGTTTGGACAGACATGTGTGTATATAGTGTATAGACTGTCATATTGGGGTGAAATTAACACACCCAGTCCTTTTTTTTTCCAATTTAAAAACATAAAAATGGTGGACCAATTGGAGTGGTTTTCAGACCGACCACAACTTGACGGAGGAGTGCGGTCCCCCCGCCCACCGAATTGATTGACAGCTTAGCATGTCCCAGTAGTCACGTGTACAATCATGTCAATAAGACCAGACGTGCGCAAAGCAACCAGGAATATAAAGGTCTGTTCAGTTCCCAAGCATCATCAATCATCATCAAACATGATCAAGAGTAAGTTTCAAATGTTTAAAATGTTTTAAAACAGAGCATATGTGTAATAAAGTACAGCGATTTACTTCATCAGCACAGCCGCGTGCGTGTCAGAACAATTATGAAAGAAGGCGCTTCAGTCCCAGTTTGTGGACGTTAAATCAGGTTTATTTTGTACATTACAGATATCCATACAGCAGTTGAGATTAGCCTGTATCCTGACACATTTTCATGCTAAAACAGTGCTAAGCTAAGCACGCTCTGTCTGTCTGTATGTGTGCGTCTCCTGCGGTGTGTGTGCGCGCGCGTGAACTTTGTAACGATATTGCGTGTCACTCATCAATGCAACTGCACAACAAGTACTCATTGGTAAAGTTCTTACTGTAGTATTTCTCACAAACGCTGCGTGAGACCTTCTTCCTTTAAAGCTGCGGTCACACTGGGCTTTTCCTCCCATAGACTCAAATTCATACGCACGCAAATACGTCAGACCGGAAACGCAGGGTCATGTGTTAAGTTTCGCAGGTTGCTACCGTGCAAAGTTCAAGCTTGCTGAAAAGGTATAATGAAAAATCGTATGGTTGTTTTGAGCTGAAACTTTACATACACATTCTAGAGAAGCAAAAGACTTATATTAAATTTGAAAAAAGGGGTAAACTAGGTGCCCTTTAAAGTCCACATAAAATCAAAATTGAAAATGTTGCTAGCAAACACTGATAGTCTTAAAGTGAACAATTGATGTGCAAGTTAATCCACTAAAACAAATGTTGTTTGGTAATCTTTAATCAAAATCTGACCATTTGATTCTGCTCTGGAATGGCAGTGCTTCTTTGATGATGTCATTTTGATGGCTTGGGTGAAATAGGCTTAGCCACGCCCCTCCAAACGTTAGTTTGCTACAAATTAAAAATAACCCTGCCCCCTAATTAATATTCAATATTAATATTAATAAATATTTTGAAAAGTTTGCCCCGTTTTCTGGTTAATGACCTGGGAGAAATACATTTTAGAGCTATAAAATTATTATTGTAACTATTATTCTTGGCATGTACAGGCCTGCAATGGGCGTCACAGTGGTGCAGTGAGTAGCACTATCGCCTCACAATCTACCCCTGATTAATAAAGAGATTTAGTCGAAAAGAAAACTATTTAATGAATAAATGACCAGGCCTGCAGTCTCACTGCACATTTTCTTTAGTACTGGCCAAAGAGAAACCCATTTCTGTACTAAAACAGGGCTGAACTGAAAGTGCAATTTCATTTATTCCATCTAAGAAATGCTTTGCCTTAAGGCTGTACAGTAGAGTTTTACTCCATATTCCAACGCTTGTTTTTTGACCTATAACTGAGATATCTACAACTCTGATTTTGTGTCGATAGCTCACTTCTGGACTCATCGGTGGGCCATTTCCCCCACCGGTGCTGCGTGAGCAGAGTGCAGTGGTCAGCACGGGTTTGGCAGCTGATTATATGCGCAGTGTGAGAGAGGTGGAGGGTCATCTGCGCAAACAAACAGGCCGGGTCACACAGGAGGCCACAAAGGTGGAGCATCAGAGGGAACGACTGGAGAAATTACTGCGCAGTCTGAGGAAAGCACTGCTGGTCAATCAGCAAAGTGCGAATGGCAGGACTTTTCGACCAGCCACCACAGAGACGGTGAGTATAGCCCAAGTCCCTTTAAGGCAAGTCATTTCACTCAGCCATCTTTAAAGCGCCTGTACGAATATTCAGTCTGAACTGGGAAAATACTCCAAAAAGCAAAGCTTACATTTCATATTCAGAATCACCAGTAAAATTAAACAACAACTGCCTCTTTTGTTCCATTTCTAAACGTTCAAATCATACAAAAATCTGTAAAAACACACGTCTGGTCTGAGCCTCTCGGCCCAGAGAATCGCCAGTCTATAACGATCGCTGATTGGCTCCTGTAGAAGGCGGGGCTTCATTCGTCATATCGATTGTTACACTTTTTCTCATTCAAACCTGTACAAGTGACACGTCTTGTGTATTCTATAGTTTACTATAGTCTATAATTTACAGCTAAAGGTGTATACAGCATAATGAATTATTAGCTTATAAGCAGGGGTGGGCAAACTTGGCCCTGGAGGGCCGGTGTCCTGCAGACTTTAGCTCCAACACTAATCAAACACACCTGAACATGCTAATCAGTGTTTTCAAGATCACTAGAAAGCTATAAGCAGGTGTGTTTGATTAGAGTTGGAGCTAAACTGTGCAGAACACCAGTCTTCTGGGACAGAGTTTGCCCACCCCTGCTATAAGGAGGTTAAGATATATAGTTCTCCTAAAAATAAACATTCAGTCATCATTTACTTACACTCCAGCTTACTTTTGTTCAACACAAAATACGATTTCTTGAAGAATGTTGGAAACTGGTCATCATTGACTTCCACTGTATTTGTTTTTTTCCCATATGGAAGTCAGTGGTTCCCGGTTTCAATCATTCTTCAAAGTATCTTCTTTTCTGTTCAACAGAAGAATTTAACTCATAGAGGTTTGGAATCATTTGGGTGTGAGTAAATGAAAATTATATTTTTATTTTTGGGTTAATTGCTTGTTTAAAATTATAAAACTGTTAAAAAGGAAAACAAAAAACAATGCTTCCGCTGAATGTTTTTGTCAGGGGCGGGATGGAGCTGATGATCTTCTACAGACTGAACGAAGAGGTCTGAATATGCTAAAACAAGAACTGGAGAGCATGCTGAGAAAGACTTTAGCTCAACAACAGGTACAACATAGGATTTTCTGGATATTCAATTTGTAGATTTGAACCAAGCCAATAGAGGAATGGTTTCACTCAATATGAAAGGCCAATAGTTTGACCGTTTAAAGGGATTGTTCACTCTAAAATGAAAATTTACTCACTATTTAATCAGCCTCGAGTGGTGTTAAACTTTTATGAGTTTGTTTCTTTTGCAAACAAAGATATTTTTAAGAAAGCTTGAAAGCTGTAACCACTGACATCCATAGTAGGAAAAACAATATATTTTGAAGTCAGTGGCTTTCAACATTTTTTGAAATATCATCTTTTGTGTTCAAAAGAAAGTGTAGGGTTTGTGACTAGTGAAGGCTGAGTAAATGATATCAGAATATCACAATCATCCCCATCCACTGATGTGGCTCTATCACGGTCTCTTCACTCCACCAATAGCTGGTGTGTGGTGAGCGCACATGTGCAGTTGTCCTGTGGCTGCCATCCCGTCATCCAAGTGGATGCTGCACACTGGTGGTGGTGTGGAGAGACCCCTCTCTTGATTGTTAAGCACTTTGGATGTATGGCCATATGTGATAAATGCGCTATATAAATTCACATTTCATTACATAAGAAACCATCAAAGTCTGAACTTTTCAATTAACATTACTGTTCAAAAGTTCAGTAAGATTTTTATATAATAATAATTGTATTAAGCAATAGTATTAAATTGATTAAAAGCAAAAATAAATATATTTCTAAAAACATTTAAAATAAATGCTGCTCTTTTTGAATCTGTTTTCAGCAGTTATTTGATATTGTAATATTTTTCTTAACTTTTTTTATTTAATAAATACAACCTTGAGCAAAAGTGACTTTACAAAAACGTAAATCAACCCTAAACCCTTAAAAAAATGTAATTGATGAAACAGTGGGTATCACGCAGTGGGTAGCACGTTCACCTTAAAGCAAGAAGGTCACTGGTTTGAGCTTTGCACAAGTTTGCATGTTCTCCCTGTCTTAGCATGGGTTTTCTCTAGGTGCTTCGGTTTCCCCCACAGTCTATAGGTAAATTGGGTAGGCTAAGTTGTCCGCAGTGTATGAGTGTGTGTGTGTGAATGAGAGTGTTTGGATGCTTCCCAGTGATGGGTTGCAGCTGGAAGGGCATCTGCTGCGTAAAACATATGGTGGATGAGTTGGCGGTTCATTACGGTGTGGCGACCCTAGATTAATAAAGGGACTTAGCCAAAAAGAAAATGAATGAATGTATGAAACTTAAATTTAAAACTTGCGTTAACAAAAAAAAAAATAGCTAATTTAGATATACCTACAGACTAGCAAGCATTTCTAATAGACATCTAAACATAGATGTGTTGGCTGAAACAAAGCTAATTTTGGTTATCAATGAAAATCTAATAGACGTCTAATAGTCTATTACAGGGGTGGCCAACCCTGTTCCTGGAGAGCCACCTTCCTACAGATTTCAGTTGCAACCCATATCAAACACACCTGCCTGTAATTATCATGTGGTGTTCAGGTCCTAATTAATTGGTTCAGGTGTGTTTCATATGGGTTGTAACTGAAATCTGCAGGAAGGTGGCTCTCCAGGAACAGGGTTGGCCACCCCTGTAATAGACTAATAGACGTCTATTAGATTTTCATTGATAACCAAAATTAGCTTTGTTTTAGCCAACACATCTATTACAGGGGTGGCCAACCCTGGTCTATTAGTATCTATTCCAAAAGTAGGCTAGTCATCATATAGCCAGAAATGAATGATTACACATGTGAACTAAGTCTTTTGGGACTATTGTTAGAATAAAAATTTCACTGACAGAAAAATTGTAGCCTTGTTTTAGCCAAGATGTCTATATTTAGAAGTCTATTAGATGTCTATGTTAAATCTAAATTTACACAGCTTATTTTGCTGGTGCACATTGTTATTCTTTAGGTGATAATTAATCCACTGAATAAGTGGACAGTTTGATAGCTTTAGCCACAATATTCCTAATCTTACCATTAGTTTGCTATGAGGGAATGATGCTCAAAAGCAACGCCCCACTAACTATGTCAACATTCTAAAATAAAAGTCCCAGCTTTATGCAAACTTTGCTTGATTCCAACTTTGCAAAATTGCTTGATGGCAGCCAGGGGCGCAACTACACATATACTGAGAGGTATGCGGGTTCAAGTTTTGTAACTAAAATAAAATTGTTTTGAACAAAAAAAGTTACCAAAAGGCCTGATGTATCAATATGACACATAATAAATTTATAAAAACATGTATATTGTATAAAATGGATCTTGATAGAAGGATTAAAAACATTTCAGTTCCAAAAAATGTGAATATTCGGACAATTTGTTCATGTGTCAACTTTAACAGGGTTAAGAATCATTATAATCAAGTATATAATATTTATATAGGTGAATTTTTAATCCAAATATTTTATCTGAAATATCGGTTTATGTGAAATAGGTCTGTACTTACATAAACATACATTTTGTGTGATCCCTCTTATTTAGGCAAAATAATTAAATAATAATAAATAATAATAAATGAAGAAAAAATTCAGATTAATCTTATAACTTTTGACCTCAACTGTACTGTATGTATGATTTGACAGTTTTATTTTGATAAAAATTGTAAAAAAAATCTAAAGTTACATTTACATGAACACTTTACACTTGGCTCTGCGACTGCATGTTATTGTGTTGATTTTGAATTAAAATGTGTGTGCCAACGTATGCAACTCATGATATAATTTTTTATTTATTAAAATACAATATTATACTCATACAAAATGCAAAAAAAAACATTTTTAACAAAACATATTTATTTATTTATTTTTTTATTTGAAACTTTTAATAAGGATAATTTCAAAAATAGTTTTGGCACAATGGCGCCCCCCCATGTGTGGCGCCCCTATGCGCCGCATATACTGCATACCCCCTTTTTGCGCCACTGATGGCAGCACACGTTCACCACACTTACGGTTTGATTGAAAATGGTCTTCTGTTAAACACCAAAGGCTTTGGCTGACAGCAGTAAGCAGTTGCTGGACTGTGCCTTTTTGAGATCCAGCGTAACAGAGCTGCTTCCCCAGCACGGCTCACTCTTAGCGGGTGTGAAAACCTACCCATCTCCCCTATCACTGAAACCTGACCCTGCAGGACCGTTCACACCAGGTGCCACAAGCTACTTTAATAATGAAGTCTCTCACTCTTGTCTCTGTCCCAAGACAGTGAACAACTATCTAATCTTTCTCTAAGAGTGCAAACAGGCTTTGGATTCCTCATCTGCAGTACTACAAGAGTCTCAGCAGCTCAGAGAAAACATTACTCAAGTCATGAGTGATGTCATCAGAAAGCAAACAGACATGCACCGCTCGGCCAGCGAAGCCCTGCTGAGGAAAATCACTGAAACCATCAACCTGGAGGTGCGTGATAAAAGCAGACGGAGGATTAGGATGTTTATAAATGTAGATTATTGATTTATAGGCCCTAATAATTCACTCTAATTCAGTAGAATAATTTAGAATGTGGTCAAATGTGGAAATATGTACAGTAGTACACAACTTACTTTAATATAAAAGTTTGAGGTCAGTAACATTATAGTTTAAAAATGGAAAGTTAATAAATATAATAATTTAAAGACTTAACAAACAGTTAAATAAACTTGTAATATACATACAAATAAACTTGCTTAAATATATTTTAAATAAATGTTGTTGTTTTGAATATTTAAAATTGTCACTTTTACTTTGCACCAAACTGGCATTTTAAATATGTCTGAAAGATCATTTGACACTGAATACTGAAGGAATGCTGTTAAAAATTCAGCTTGCATCACAGGAATAAATCACATTTCAAAAATATTCTTTAAAATTGTACAAGTATTTCATAATATTATTGCTTTTACTGTATTTTTTTCTTATGGCAAGGATATGATTAATATTGTGAAATGCTCTGACCTACCAAACAGTGGCGTTGCGAGGGGGGGGGTTTGGGGGCTTAAGCCCCTGATGTATTGTCAAAAGCCCCTGATCTTTTGCAATATGTTGCACTTAAATAAAAATATAATTATATATAATAAATAATATATAAGTATATATAATGGTGTATAACATTTAATTTGTTATCAAAGTATTGAAAATTACGGCGTACATCACGCACATTCCACCACACGCAGTGTTTCTGTCGGGTCAGCTGTTCAGCAGTACCTGTATCTACCGGCAGGTGGGAGTGGCACTGTTGTCACATGATGTTTAAAAAAAATCCGCCACTGCACTTCATTTATTCATTATTTTAAGAAGCTGAATCTGATGAGGTAATAATACAACTGTTTCGCCAAACTGAATAGTTCTAACTACTAGTGAAGTGAAGCTTAACATTTGTTTCCACAGTATAAAATGTGTGTAGTTTTGGTGAAATAAAATAACTGTAATCGATAAAATGTGCATCATATCAATGCATACATGCAAATTAGACAGAAAAACGTAAATTGTTCTAGCTTTCTAGATATGATATAGATATCTAGGCATATTTATCTAGATATGATATAGCCAGTCACATCTGTTTCTGTAATAGTTAAATCACAGTGAGTTCATGCATCTAGCATATTGTATAGCTACATTCTACTTTAACATGCTATGTCAATTAGCAGGGGATTATAAATCGACTTTCTTATGAAAATACATGAGATGTACCAAATATTTTTATTAGTAGTGCATATAAATGTTTAACAAACATACATTGACAGGCAATATGTTAAGCTTTTTAAATATTGGTCATGGAAATCCTGATCAAACTTACAGAAGCTTTTCCACAGGTTCAATACATATTTTTTTAGGTAAAAAAAAAAGGAAAAAGAAAATACTAGTGCTATACAGACTTTAATATAAATAAAGTTAATTTACCCCGCTTCTATTTTGTATTAACAGAGATAAATAATCCCTCTTTGATCATACTTAAAGTTTATTTAAGTAAACTTCCTGTACCTTTTCTTTTTTCTCCTCAGCAACATCTGACACTGAGCTCTGCTGCCACGAGACAGGCCATTTACCGCAAACAGAGACAGATGCAGTGTGCCGGCTACAGTCTTGGCAGAGCTTTGGTATGCTTTTATTTACAGACTACACCATGATTTTAACACTTACCAATGTGTGGGTCTAAAATGAAACTCAAAGAAAAAGCTTACATTGCTCCTCAAAGTAAGCATTAATTTAAATTTACAATGTTTATTTTGCTAGTGCACATTGTTAATGTTAATTTGAACAATTAATCAGTGCCATTTAATCCACTAAAAGTCTTTGTTTTAGTAATCTTTAATCAAAATCTGACCATTTGCTTCCACTTTGGAATGGCAGTTTTTCCTCTGTTGATGTCATTTAAAGACTTGGGCAAAATATGCTTAGCCACGCCCCTCCAACCATTAATATGCTGCTAGTGAAAGATGAGAGGTGGAGTACAAAAATAAACCCCACCCCCTACTCAATATTCTGTTTCAGTAGGAAATACTTCGTCATACTAAAATAAAAGTCTGCTGCAACATCCGGTTCTCATGGACTTTTAATATATTAACTTTTTTATGACTTTTCACTCACTAACAGGTTAAGATGTTTTTTTTTCTTTGCAGGGCCCGGTTTGCAGAGCTGATCTGTTTTGTCGCGAGAGATTAAACAGGCCCATGACTCAGCTTTATGGGCGGCATTCAAGTGTCGGGCTGCCAGAATCTGACCTCCTGGCACAGGTCAGAGAATTACGGAGACTTACTAAAAGGACATGCTGGTGGCATTAATACGAGAGGGGAAAGAGTTTTTCTTGTGTTCTCTTTCAAAACTTTTCCCTAGCAAATATTTGGAAAATTTCAGACAAACATTTTGTTCTTTTTAAGTCTTGCAGTGGTTAAGACCGCTCGGTACGTTTATTGTGGAGCAGTCCTGAGACTTTTCTAATCCCTTAGGAAAGGAATACCCTATTTAAAAATACCAAAATTTGTAAATATTTTATAAAAAAAAAATATACAGTAGGTCTATTCTATGCACAGGCAAGCATAAACCAATGAATACGGATGAATGCAACAGAAGATTGATTTAAGTTATATTATATTATTGTACATGCAGTTTGATCAATTCAGTCTCTTTCAGTGTTAAAATTGTAATAAAATCAGTTTAGATAAAAATCAAATTTGACATTTTTTTTGAAAATTATTACAGCTTTTCATTTTGTTTGTAGGACTGCTCCACAAGCAAGGAGGCTGAAAGAATATTTACAGTTAAAACTGCATATTTTGTAGTTCAAAATGAATATACAGATTATTATTCTATTTCTATCCAACCAAAGTTAACAGTACCATGTTTGTAGATCCTACTTTTAAGCATTTATTTAGAACAAACATGTATTGCATTGAGTTGATTTTGTAAAATTTGACTTGAATCCATTATGCACATCAACTAATGAGAGGAATTACATTCATACTCTGGGTTCATGCCTGGCTGTACATACAATTGACCTATATATTTAATACTGAATTGCTCTTTTTAATTGGCAATCATCTTAATGCATTAGAAAACTCCATGAACCATTTTATAGTAAATGTGCGGAGCTGTCCCAACTCACATAAAGTGAACAGAAAGCGTTTGTCTGAACAAAGGTTTTGTGAGCAAACACAATGTTTCCCAGGATAACGCAAAAAATTTGATATCCTGTATTTTTTTCCACTACCATGTCCCTTTAGGGGCTCTGTAGAAAACTGGATGTGATCTGACATTCAGAACATGGTAGTGTTTATGACAAATGTAAATCATTAAGATTTTGAAATGTAAAGATACAAATAAAGGTATCAAAATATACACTATAATTCAAATGTTTGAGGTCAGTAAGATTTAATATTTTCAAAGAAGTGAAAAAGCCTACATTTCATTTTTTGGTTGTACACACATACAGTATACGCACATATATAGTTGAAGTCAAAATTATTAGCCCCCAGAACTATTAGCCCTATTTATTTTTTTCCACAATTTATGTTTAACGAAGAGATTTTTTCAACACATTTCTAAACATATTAGTTTTAATAACTCACTTTTAATAACTGATTTATTTTATCTTTGCCATGATGAGAGTAAATAATATTTGACTAGATATTTTTCAAGAAAATTCTATACAGCCTAAAGTGACATTTAAAGGCTTAACTAGGTTAATTAAGTTAACTAGGCAGGTTAGGGTAAGTAGGCAAGTTATTGTATGATGATGTTTGTTCTGTAGACTATCGAAAAAAAGTAGCTTAAAGGGGTTAATAATTTTGACCTTAAAATGGTCCATAAAAAACTAAGAACTGCTTTTATTCTAGCCAAAATAAAACAAATACGACTTTTTTCCAGTAGAAAAAATATTATCACATACTGTGAACATTTCTTTGCTCAGTCAAATAATTTGGGAAATATTTGAAAAAGAAAAAAAAATCAAAGGGGGGCTAATAAATCTGGCTTCAGCTGTATATATTTAAATTTGTATAAATTTTTAATCAATCTGGATTTTTCTTTTTTTTAACTGTCCAATTTAAATCTTAATAAAAATGTTCATTTATTGTAAAGAAAATAATAATAATAATAATAATAATAATAATTTTACTGGCCCCAAACTTATGAATGTAAGTGTTTGCTTGTTTGTTTTTAATTTATAATGTGTGATCTGTTAACACATACATGTCTCTTGTCCTCTCAGGGCGACACCATGCTCCGGAAGCATCTGGAATCATCGGGGAAAGAGATTGCAGCGCTGCAGGACGCTCATCAGCAGCTGGAGGATGACATGTATGGAAAGCGAGCTGCAGCCGGTGTGGACTCTGCTGTGGTCAGGCTGCGGCGAAGACTCGTACGGCCCCAGTCTGTCCGGCCTGCAACCAGTTAAAACTGACAGCAACTTTAAACAGCAATTGCTTTCCAAAGACAGAAATCTGAGATATTTCTAAATATTTCACGTTGTGTTTTTTTTTTTTTTCATCTTAAGTAAACAAGCAAACTGTGTGACGTGTGAAAGATTTATCAACAAACAGAACAACACTAGAATGAGACACACTTTTCATTTGCTTCTTACACCGGAGTTTACACACAAATATGAAGCAACAGTATTGGAATAGTAAACTGATTTGCTGTCCCACATCCAAGTAAAAATTGACAGTGTGGTAATGTTAAGTTGAAGTTAGTATCTTGAACAGTATGTTTCCATCCACCTATTTTTATGCGCATTTTGGAATAACGCATTTTAAAAATACCTAAAGTGGACTCATTATACCACTTTTTGCAATACATAAATAATAATTCTGATGAATAAATAATTTTTGATGTCCCTAGAGTGTGTATGCGAAATTTCTGCCCAAAATACCACACACATCATTGTTATAACTCTTCTATAACTTTTCCCCTGCTGTTTTGGTGACTGTTGTTTTAAATTCAAGTGAGATTGTGCATCCATCAGATCAGACATCTATTTAAGTGACAGAAAACAGTTTGTGCAGGTAAAGAATAGACGCTCCGATCCTGTTTCAGTCCTTCATGGTGTTCCTCAAGGGTCAGTATTGGGGCCACTTTTATTTATTATTTATATCCTACCTTTAGGTCATATATTCGTTCTTTTGGCATACATTTTCATTTTTATGCAGATGATACACAAGTTTATATCTCCACAAAACCTACGACATCACACCCCCCTTCTGACCTTACCAAATGTCTAAATGAGATTAATACATGGATGACTAATAATTTCTTAAAGTTAAATGCCAGAAAACCGAAGCCCTTTTGGTTGGCTCAAAATCTGTTTTATCCAAAGCTCAATCTTTTACCCTGTTTGTTGATAACTCCCCAGTCAATTTCTCAACCCACGTGAAAAGTCTTGGGGTTATACTGGATGGCATGCTCTCATTTAGTTCTCAAATTAGTAATATCTCACCTTCTGCCTTTTTTCATTTGCGTTACATTGCAAGACTTCGCCCTTCACTATCTCAACAAAGTACTGAAGTGCTTGTTCATGCTTTGGTTACATCACGGATTGATTACTGTAACTCGCTTCTCTCTGGTATTCCTGATAAACAACTTCATAGACTACAGTTGATTCAGAATTCAGCGGCTAGGATAGTTACCTGTTCGCGTACTTCTGATCACATAACTCCAATTCTCTTTCACCTGCACTGGCTTCCTGTTCACTATCGTATACAATACAAAATCCTCCTCTTAACATACAAAGCTCTTAATAACCTGGCCCCTCACTATCTTTCTGATCTTCTTCATTTGTACACTCCTTCACGCTCACTGAGATCATCTTCTGCTGAACTGTTATCTGTCCCACACTTTAAGATGAAGTCATTTGGAGGCAGGGCTTTTAGTTGTTTCCCTGCCTTTGCACATTCGCCAGATGGACTCTATTTCCAATTTTAAATCTCAGATAAAGACGTTTTTGTTTAGGATAGCTTTTAATTATTTGCTGGTTTAATTTTATGCTGATTGTCATTTTTACTGCTTGTATTTTTATGATGTAGTTGTAATCGGCTGTAAAGTGTCCTTGAGTGCTTTGAAAGGCGCCTAAAAATAAAAAAAAAGGTATTATCTAGCCTCTTTAAAAGAGGGTGGAATTATAAAAGCGTGTGTCACCATAACAGCAGTTTCAAAACTCTAATGACTGCTTCTCACTCAGGGCTGTTTATGCTAATGAGGAAGATTCATCATTAATAGCATGACTAACTTCATTCAATAAGAAAAATGTGCATAAACTATGATGGAAGCACACATCTAATAAATGCACATCAAAAAGTTACAGGTCATGTGATAAATAAAATGAATGTATGAATGGAACAGAAATAATGGACAAACCAGCTGACCAAAGTTGTTTTCGTCATTCTAAAATGACTTAGCTAAAGTTAGTCATCAAATCGGTTCGTTATTATGACCCCCCAAAACTATCGTGAGCAGCTGAGCTCCCAAAGAGCATCTCACGCCTCCAAAAGCCACGGCACGTTCATCTTCTGAAGCACAAGTCATTTATTACATGAGAAAAATAGGCCTACAGTTGCTTCATCTACTGCAGCAAACTCCATTTTTTTTTTGATATTTGGTGCCAGTTTATCAGGAAGCGACTTTTTGTTGTCTTTGAAGAATTAGATAAGATTAGATGGTTTTAAATTTGCATATTTGGTTTGAAACATACCGAGTACAAGTTAAACATTGCAAGCCATTCCTGAGCGCTGATTCTCACATTGTTGAGCCTGTGTATAGCCTCTGCAGCTGAAAGTACTGTTTGTGTCCGATGCACACTGCAGACCAGGGGTCACCAATCTCAGTCCTGGAGGGCCCGTGCCCTGCAGGGTTAAGCTCCAACTTGCCTCAACACACCTGTCTGGGTGTTTTTAGTATACCTAGTAAGACCTTGATTAGCTTGTTCAGGTGTGTTTGATTAGAGTTGGAGCTAAAATCTGCGGAAAACCAGCCATCCAGGATCAAGTTTGGTGACCCCTGCTGTAGACCAATCATAAAAGACTGGTCCATCTGACCAATCGGAGCAGAGCAGGTTCTCAGAATGGAAAGTTTAGAGAGACTGGATCCTTGAACAAACCATTTCAGTCATTTGCAGAAAAGAGATGATGCATAACATGTTAAACTTGTGTGGATAGAAACCTACAGGTCACGTTCAAAACAATAATACAAACCTTCAAAATAGCAAAATAGGGGCACTTTAAACAGAGTGGGGGAAATAAATATTGAACACATTACCGTTTGTCCTCAGAAAACATATTTCTAAAGGTGCTCTTGACTTGACATTTTCCTCGGATGTTGGTAACATCCAAATAAATCCAAATATATGCAAAGAAAACAAAATTAATTAGTTTACAAATGAAGCTATGTGTAATAAAATTAAATGACGCAGGGAAAATGTACTGAACACATGAAAAAAGAGAGGTGTGGAAAGGCAGTGAAAGCTCAGACAGCAGCTGAAATCTCTCAGTAGTTCTTCAGCAACCCTCTGCCCTTCCTCATTGTAAATTAATATTAGCTGCTTCAGTCCAACATATACATTAGCAGGATGATGAAGATGAAACCAAGGTGGACATTTCAGCAAGACGATGATCCAAAACACAGAAAGAAAACTCTCAAATGCTCTCAGAGAAAGAAAATCAAGCTGTAGAATGGCCCAGCCAATCACCTGACTTGAATCCAATAAAAATTAAAGATCAGATTTGATAGACGAGTCCCACAGAACCATCAAGACTTTTACACTCTAAGGTCTGTGAAAAACTCACATCTGAGCAAATCATGCTCCTCCATTCTCCAAGAGGTGTCTTTAAGCTGCCATTACCAAAAAAACCTTTTATATAAAGTATTAAATACATCTCAGTAGTTCAGTACTTCCTCTTTCTGTCATTTCATTGTTACACTTAACTAATCTTACAGATTTTATTTGTTTGGATTTTTATCAAAATCTGCTTTAATTCCATGTCAACGGCTTCTTTAGAAATATTATTCCCAGGAAAAACATGACATGTTCAATATCTATTTCGCCCACTGTAAATACAGTATACATGAATGTGGTTTATTTCTCCTGTGGTGTGATACAAGGCAGGATGATTTGACGAGGATTTGGATTTTGAATGAGTCTTATCTTTGTCTCCAGACTCTTCTTCTCTTTCGACACTTTCTTGCCCTCCTCCTTTAATCTCTCTCTCTCTTCCTTCACTCTCTTCTCCTCCTCTCTCAGCTTCTTCATCTCCTCCTCAAACAGCCGCAGCTCCTCCTCAAACTGCTCTTTCTCTTTGGTCAGTCTGTCCATTAGTTCAGTATGCTCTCTCTCTCTCTGCTCCAGTTCATTCTGTTGCACGGCCGCAGTCCCGCAGCCACCAACGCCATACTCCAAACTCTGCTGCAAAGGAAGATAAATAGGATGAACAAGAAGTATAAATTATATTAAAGTGGGTAATAAATGCAAGTTGCAATTTTTTTTCTCTTTATCGTGCTTTACAGTTGAAGTCAGAATTATTAGCCCTCCTTTTTAATTCTTTTATATTTTTCTCCCAATATTTTGTTTAATAGAAAGATTATTTTCAACACATTTCTAAACATAATAGTTTTAATAACTAATTTCTACTAACTTCTTTGCCATGATGACACTAGATATATATTTAAGAAATTTTAAAAGGATATTTAAAGACTTAACTAGGTAAGTTAGGGTAATTAGGCAAGTTATTGTATAACGATGGTTTGTTTTGTAGACTATCAAAAACAAATATTGCTTAAGGGGGCTAATAATAATGACCTTAAAATGGTTTTCAAAAATTAAAAACTGTTTTTATTCTAGCCAAAATTAAACAAATAAAGACTTTCTCTAGAAGAAAAAATATTATAGGAAATACTGTGAAAATTCCTTGCTCTGTTAAACATCATTTGAAAAATATATGAAAGAGAAAAAATCCAGTGACTTCAACTGTATAACTTAGTAAAACGGCTTTAAGAACAAGAAAGAACTTGGGAATTTGATTCAATCATTGTGCATTGCTACTGGTCAATTTCATGAGATAGGTTGGTTCACAGTGTAGTACAGGGGATTTCATGTTGCAAAGGAGTACTATAGTGTCTGTGAAAAAAAAGGGGGGTGAGGCCTTAAAAAAACTTAAATCAAAGACTTTCAAAGAGAAAATACACATGTTGGGGCGACACGGTGGCACAGTGCTGTGTAAAACATATGCTGAATAAGTTGGCGGTTCATTCCACTGTGGTGACCCATGATTAATAAAGGGACTAAGCTGAAAAGAAAACGAAAATACACATGTTAGTATAAAAGAAACAAATAAGAAAAAATGGTTTCTGTTTATTATAAAAAATAATACAAAAACATGCTGGATAATATTTGGGATAAATAATACAAAATATGATTTAATAAAATTAGATTAAAACAAACAAATCAAAATAAAATAAATAATAAAATATCAAATATATTTAAATAAATAGAATCTAAATAGTTTCAAACCATTTTTTATATAAACACAATTATCACAGTATCATTTTTAAAATTAACTTTTAAGACACTAGTTGCCATTTACAATTTAAGGATGGAGGTCTCTCAAACAAGGAGGATCATATTTGATGGTTGGTTCCATTTAAAAAAAAACTAAAACCAGTGTGAGGTGTTGCAGCAATAAGCAATTCTAATTAATGCAGAAGTAACTCATTTATTGGGGTGGCACGGTAGCGCAGAGGGTAGTGCTGTCACCTCACAGCAGAAGCCCCGGCTGGGTCAGTTGGCATTTCTGTGTGGAGTTTGCATGTTCTCTCCGTGTTCGTATGGGTTTCCTCTGAGTGCTCTGGTTATGCCCACAGTGCAAAGACCCACGCTATAGGTGAATTGGGTAAGCTAAATTGTCCGTAGTGTATGTGTGTATGTCCTGTTCCTCCAGATTTGGGGTTGAGTGTTAAGATAACAACTCACCTCATAAAAGCTAGATGATACGAAACACCAATATTATGCAACTAAATATCAACTTCGATATAAATTGCCCTGGGAGTAAGTAATTTCTTAAAAATACTGTCATTTATTACAAATATTTCAATACTTAATCACTAATTTTCCTTTAACTTAGTCCCTGCAATAATGAATCAAAAATAAGAATTGCAAAAAAAAAAATTTGTATCAAATAAACATTTCTTAGTCCCACTTTACATTAAGTGGTCTTAACTAATATGTACTTACTTTGAAATTAATCATTTGTTACAATGTACTTACGGTGCACACATGTTTTTACATTGTATTTAGGATTGATTAAATACATGCATCTAATTACATCTATAATAGTTTTCTGTAATTACATGTAGACCATCGCTGACACCTTACACACCCTTAAACCTACCCATACCAACAAACCTTGCCTTATCCATACTGTTATCCCACCTCAAGAGAACCAGAAGTGTTCTGAAATGCATTATTAAGACAGTGAGTACATCACATTTATTTTCTGATGCAAGTACATAGTAATTAAAGCCACTTAATATACAGTGGGACCCGTATGATAAACATCTGAGATAAACATACACTGTGAAAACCTACCACACCCACCCTTTTGACATCATAATCACTGGTAAGACCTGGGGGTGGAGCTTCTCCCTCCAGGAGGAGGAGATTTTGAACTTCAAAGCAGCTGTCCTGGATTATTATAGCAGCCTACAAAATAACACAAATTATATAATACACTATACAGAAAAATTATTTAGCTGTTACTACTTATTAAAAGTTAACTAATGATGACTACCTGCAGACTGTAGAGTATATGGATTAAGTTGTGAACACCCTCCGCTACCTAGATAGGGGAAGAAAAAGTAGATATAACATTAATTACAATCATAAACGCTAAAGAGACAAAGTAGACATCATGCACAAGGAAAATTTCGGCCTAAATTATTAATCAATCAATCAAATTAATCAATTATTTAGACTGTTTAGTTGAAAAACAAACAGTAAACACAATATTATCAGCTTTTATTTTCAAGAATAAAGGTTAAATATATGATAAATAGCTTTCGAATGCGTTTACCTTTAAATAAATGTGAGGGGCAGGGTTTATCGGGGCCATTAAGAGAGGGCCGACCCCTGTTCCTACCAGACCGCTACTCCTGCTCCTACTTGGCAAATTGTGTTCATTATCTGGACAGAGAATGACATTTTATTACGTACACTACTTTAACTGTTAATTAATGCAAATATCTAATTAGCCAATCACATGGCAGCAACTCAACACATTTAGGCATGCAGAATGAGGAAGAAAAGTAATTTGAACGTGGTTGTTAGTGCCAAATTGGCTGCTCCGAATTTCATTTCAGAAACTGTTGATTTATTGGAATTGTCACACACAACCATCTCAACGCTATTTTTTTTTTTTTTTAAAAAAGGGAAACTATCCAGCTCTTTGAACAAAAATGCCAGGTCAGACTGGTTCAAGCTGATACAAGAAAACACAAATAACAAACCAACATGTGAGGAAAAGCATTTCTGAGCACACAACAACATATCAAACCTTGAAGCAGGTGAGCTACAACAGCAGAAAGACACTCTTGATAGCAAACAATAGCAAATTCACACAGGATCACAAAAACTGGACTGCAAAAGGTCTATTACATATTGTATAATCAGCAACTTGTGGAATCAGTGCCACAAATACAGGTTTCTGAAGACAAAATGGGATCCAGCACAGGGCTGTACAAGCAAGGTGTTCCTAATAAAGTGGCCAGTGTGTGTGTGTATGCGCCTTGTATTTCTTAAGTTGTGGTGACCACATGTATAGCAATACCAGAACATTTCTACTTTGTGGGGACTTTTTTTGTTCCCATGAGGAAAAGAGTTCATAAATCACACAGAATAATGTATTTTGTAAAGCACTTTTTAAAATTGCAGATTATTCCCTGCGAGGGTTGAGTTTACGGGTAGGGTTGGGGGATAGAATATACAGTTTGCACAGTATAAAAATCATTATGTCTATAGGCAGTCCTTATGAAGATAGTTCTACAAGTTTGTGTGCTGCTTTTGGTGGTTTACAAGGACTGTATTTTTGTTTAATGGGTATGACCCAGTTGTACTCCATTGAGGAGCTTATGGGGACATGTCTGATGTCCTTGTAATTCAAAATCATACTTAACGAGATCTTCTGACATTAGCTTTTTTACTGTATACCAGGGGTGGCCAACCCTGTTCCCGGAGAGCCACCTTCCTGAAGATTTCAGTTGCAACCCATATCAAACACACCTGCCTGTAATTATCACCTGGTGTTCAGGTCCTAATTGATTGGTTCAGGTGTGTTTAGGTAACGACTGAAATCTGCAGGAAGGTGGCTCTCCAGGAACAGGGCCACCCCTGCACAATACACAGAGAGTATGAAGAGTCCCTGTAAACCCCCAATACCAACATGTTTGTGTGTGATGCAATTGAGACCAAACAAATAAATAAATAAACAACAAAACTGATTTATTGGTATTTATACAACTGTTCTGTATGGTTCTCGATTCTGACTGGCTGATAGCTGTGAGATATTAAAGTACTATCAGCACTCACACAGCCTCTTCACCCTTCTGTATTACTCCACAACATCACGAAGCCTAAACAACTCTCTACACAGTTTGACAAATATTGCAGCTGTTGGACAACATAATGGACTTTTGAGGCTTTTTAAGTCTGAAATGTAGTCGTTTAGATTGTAACTGTGCAGTTTATTCATAGTGCCTATTTGATAATGTTTTCATAAACTTTGGGACTTTTACTGCGTCATATTGTTGTAAGCATTCCTCTGATAGCTACTAATTCAAAAGTATGGTGGGTGTCTTTATTTTAGTCTACTGTAAAATGTTATTTGATGAGGCTATATCTACAGCAATATTTTGGTCAATCTGTTATTTACAGTAAAGTTTAACTTACATTACGTGATTTACATTAACTTAATGCTGAATGAAAACTTATTCTTTTGACTGTTTAACTTCTTTTTATATTGTTTTTTGTTAAATTTTATTGATCAATAAATTAATTTCATATAAATTGCAGTAATATTTAATAAAAAATATTTTTGTAGTACAAATTTTGTAGTAATTTAGCACGACTTGAGCAAAGAAATGAATGTCGCATTGTTCTGCCACAAGATGGCGAAAGAGACTGCATAATAAGCCGGAGATAAAAATATTTTTCTGAGCGTAAATTCAAAACGAAACTTGAACAAATCATAGAATTGGAAAGTGACATTCTGAGTCGATCTCTCTCTTTTGTACTTTATATTGCTGTATTTATGCCAAAAAATATCTAATAGTGATTGCTTTGCTTTTTCAGGGTTATATTTTTCCTGGGAAATACTGGGAGATCTCTGTAGATTGATGGCAATTAATGCCATTCAGCCTTATACTCTTAAAATTTGAGCAAAATCATCTTATTTGTCATCACATAGACACGTAGGTTTCTGCTATTCTGACGTCAACTTCAGATGTGAATGAATGGCAGAAGAAAGTAGTTCCTCATACAAAAGGGTTTCTGAGACTCTCCGCGTTTGATTTTCTTTTTCATACACACAATTATGCTGTTGAACTGTTGTGTAAATGCACTATCACACTCGTAGCAGTGCGATATGACTTATATTGGCACTGGTGGGGGGCACTAAGGCACTCTGCCTGCAGTCTCTAGCCAACAAACACCTCCCAACAGTGCCAATATTCAGCCATATCACACTGCTACGAGTGTGATATTGCTCATATATGAATCTGGGTGTAAAGGTATTACTCACAGTTTCCTCTTTCCTCTCTAAAGCTGTCAGGGGTACTTGGTGACAATATGCACGGGAAAAGCCAAGACAGCAAGGTGACAGCCAGCTTCACCACTGGGAATGAAAGAGAGTTGGCTTCAGACAAACAGCATTAATATGTGTCTGCAGAGGTGAAAGGAGATTGTTTTTACCCTCTTCCTGTGCGTCAGACAGTAATGTGACACACTGAGGGGTGTTTTCAGGATGGGGTTGAACGAGAAGGCGACAGCTAGCCAGATTCCATCTACCACCAGTGCCTCTGCAGATCCTTAACTTCTCCTCGATGACTGAGCACACCTGCAGGTCCAGTGAAAACAGCGCCTCTAAATGCAGACACAACCAAGAAATCAGACACAAGGAATGATAAAGCCACGGACAAAGTGATGTATGGATGTATACCTTGCAGTTTCTGTATCTTCTTGACTTTAATTTCCCCCTCATTCTTCTTGGTTTGGTCATCTGGAAGACTAAAATACACACAGATATATGAAGAGTTCAATTCATTCATTCATTTTCCTTTCAGCTTAGTGCCTTTATTAATCAGGGGTCGCCACCGCGCAATGAACCGCCAACTCATTCAGCATATGTTTTATGCAGCGGATAGCCTTTCAGCCGCAACCCAGTACTAGGAAACACCCATTCACTCTCTCTCATTCACACTCATCATTACTTTATTCAATTCACCAATAGCGCATGTCTTTGGACTGTGTGGGACACCGGAGCTCCCGGAGGAAACCCATTCGAACATGGGTAGAACATGCATACTCTAACGCAGGAATGCCAATTGACCCAGCTGGGGCTCCAACCAGCAACTTTCTTGCTGTGAGGTGACAGTGCTAACCATTGAGCCACCGTGCTGCCTATATGAAAAGTTTGGACACAAAAACCTCACAAAAAAAGTGCCTTCTGAAATGAGCATTTTTCACAGCCTCCTATATTTATGTTCAGTTATTTCACATTAAAGGCAATAAATATTACCTATTCTATGTGAAATTACTGAACCTACACATAGGAACCAGAGAGAAAAAAATGCAAATTTTAGAAGAAAATTTCAGATGACACTTAGAGGTTTTTGCATCATACACACATACAGTTGGAAGGTTGGAGTCAGTATGATTTTTTTTCTGCATTTTTTCTTTACTTTTTTTAAATCAAATTATCAGTTTTAATTTAAAAACTCTTATAACCTCTATTAATTTGATAAAAAATAAATAAATATTGCTATATTTTATGTTTATTACAGGTAGCCATCACATTAATTATTACAAATTCCTGTAAAGACACAAAGCCAAAGCCAATATTCCAGTTGCTGGTAGTTAAGTTTACATCCAAATTTGCAAAATTACTTTAAATAAATTGCCCGAATTCCCATCCAATGTGTTCCATCCCATCCCAAATAAAATGTAATATATTTAATAAATGTTTTCATCACAGTTTAGGCGACGTAGTGGCGCAGTAGGTAGTGCTGTCCCCTCACAGCAAGAAGGTTGCTGGGTCGCTGGTTCAACCTCGGCTCAGTTGACGTTTCTGTGTGGAGTTTGTTTCATCCAAGTGGATGCTGCACACCATACCTGCCAACATTCCAGTTTTTCCCAGGAGTCTCCCGTATTTCAGACCCATATCTTGTCACCCACCCGTTTTGTTATTTCTCCTGGAAATCTTGTGTAATTTCACCCCCTTTACCCTCTTGGTCCTCAGCTGTTAGGTACAGTCTGTAACACCCCCTGGTCGATGACTTTAGTATAGTATCCGATCGCATCAGCCGTCCGAAACCCCCTCCATAGTACAGTTACTAACACCACCGTACTGTTACTAACCCAGTTCTCAATCGTGTTATTCAGACACCTCACCCCCGAACATCATTCATTTTCCTTTGGCTTAGTCTCCATTTCAGAGGTTGCCACAGCGGAATGAACCGCTTACTATGCCGGCATATGTTTTACTCAGCGGATGCCCTTCCAGCCACAACTTAGTACTGGGAAACGGCCATACACTCATTCACACGCACACACTTATACACTATAGCTAATTTATTTTATTCAATTAACTTACAGCGCATGTTTTCGGACTGTGGTGGAAACCGAAGGATCTGGAGGAAACCCACGCCAACATGGGGAGAACATGCAAACTCCACAAAGAAATGCCAAGCCGGGACTCAAACCAGCGACCTTGTTGCTTTGAGGCGCCAGTGCTACCCACTGAGCCACTGTGCCACTCATTGTTTTAAAGTTATACAAAGTTGAACTCAATATTTTTAGTCAGTTTGATTAATGTGTGTTGAAATGACTAGAAAAGGTTACCTGACTCAATAAAAAAAAATCTAGGCCTAACACACCTCTCCGCTGCCTGTCTCAGCAGTGTCATCCATGTGTTGCGCTCCTCGCGCGTCTGTGTGTGAATCTCGTACATCTCCGGCCCCCCAGAGCAGTCACTGCTGATGAGAAATAATCCTCGCTCCTGATTGGCTATTTCCCTCACAATGAGCCTTCGCAAGGGCATCACAGAGGGTTTCTGCTCCTGAAGAAACAATATATTTGCACAAAAGACACACAACTTGTATATAATCTCAATATATTGTGCACGTACCAATGCAGCAAAGACAAACTTCTGCTCTTTTTCCTGAAGGAAAGCCAGAACGTCTGTGAGGAGCAATGCCAGAACATCTATAAAGAAAAGAGACACTAAGAATTGAGTTAAACAGTATACACTACCTGACAAAAGTCTTGTCGTCAATCTCAGTTGTAAGAGCAACAAATAATAACTTTACTTCTAGTTGATCATTTGGAAGAGTCAGAAAGTAGATTTTGACTATAATTCGTCTGTTGAACTGCATCCCAAGAAGTCTGGTGAAGGTAAAATCATGGTATGGGGTTGCATTCAGTATGTGGAGCATGTGAGAGATCTGTAGAGTGGATGGCAACATCAACAGCCTGAGGTATCAATACATTTGTGCTGCTCATTACATTACAAACCACAGGAGATGGTGAATTCTTCATCAGGATAGCGCTCCTCATACTTCAGCCTCCACATCAAAGTTCCTGAAAGCAAAGAAGGTCAAGATGCTCCAGGATTGGCCAGCCCAGTCACCAGATATGAACATTATTTAGCAAGTCTGAGGTAAGATGGAGGAGGAGGCATTGAAGATGAATCCAAAGAATCTTGATGAGCTCTGGGAGTCCTGCAAGAACGCTTTCTTTGCCATTCCAGATGACTTTATTGATGAGTTATTTGAGCCATTGCAGAGATGTATGGATACAGTCCTCCAAGCTCATGGGAGTCATACACAATATTCATTCTTTTTCCACTGCACCATGACTTTATATTCTATACTGTACATTATTTCTGTTAAGTGACAAGACTTTTGTCTAAGCTAAGTCAGCCCTTACTGTCCTTATTATATAACTAAAAATCAAGGCATGATTATGTTTTATTTTGGTAAAATAAGTGTAATCTAGAGGCCTTTGCCTTTCATATAAGCCACTTCTGACACCAACCAATCAACCAGAAGTCAAGTTACTATTTGTTGTTCCTAAAACTTGGATAGTCGACAAGACTTTTGTTAGACAGTGTATTTATGAACAAAAATGAAATGAACACATGCAGTAGGACCTCTGAGTCTGCCAGAGGTCGTCCTGCATGTCAGCACTGAGGAGTGAGTGAGAGTTCGGTGTGATTTCTGCAGGTCTTGTTTGCCGAAGATCTCTCCGTTCTTCAGACGAGTGCAGCTCTTGTTGTCCAGTCGACTGATAATGTCCTGCAGCTTCTTTGAGCGCTCGTATTGTCCCACACGCCGGTCCACCTCCTCTATCACCGCACGCAGACCCTCAAGTGACATTGCAATGTCATAATGCTCGCCACTGCCATCTGCAGGGCAAACACACAACAAAGTTATTTACAAGTCAAAATGATTAGCCTTCCTGTAATTTTTTCTTTCTTTTCAAATATTTCCCAAATAGTGTTTAACAGAGCAAGGAATTTTTCACAATATTTCCTTTAATGTTTTTTCTTTTTGGGTAAATCTCATTTGTTTTATTTAATTTGGCTAGAATAATAGCAGTTTCTTTCAAACATTTTAAGGTCAAAATTATTAGCCCAATTATTTGTTTTCGATTCTCTACAGAACAATACAATAACTTGCCTAATTACGCTAACCTGCCTAGTTAACCTAATTAACCTAGTTAAGCCTTTAAATGTCATTTTAAGCTGAATACTAGTATCTTTAAAACATCTAGTAAAATATTATTTACTGTCATCATGGCAAAGATAAAATAAATCAGTTATTAGAAATGAGTTATTAAAACTATTATGTTTAGAAACGTGTTGAAGAAAAAAAAAAAACATTTTCTGTTAAACAGAAATTGGGGAAAATAATATACAGGGGGGCTTATAATTAAAGAAGGCTGACAATTCTGACTTCAGCTGTATATAGTGTATTAAAAATATACAGCTCACCCAAAAATTTCCTCTCTATTTACTCAATAATGATGTATGCACTGTGCTCTTGCATTAATTTTGGTCCGTTAATCTTATAAACAGAATAACCCAAACCCTCTATTTTTTATTTCAAATTCTTCTGAAAAATAAACACAAATATTATATATATTTCATATATATATTTCATATATATATATGTTTATATATGTTTTTTTCCTCTTTTTATATATATCTTTCTCTGTGTTTAATGGGAGGAAAAAAATCAAAAAGGGTTTGAAACAAGTGGAGGATGAGTAAATAATGACAGAATTAAACAATTTTGGGTGAACTGTCCTTTTAAGTTGTATAAATGCTTTTTTGTATTATACACCAGCGCTTTCAGAAGTTTATTCTGGGCTTCAAATGAATTTTTTTCCTCTTACCAGGCAATTATTGGTCATTGAGAACTCCAAGCCAAAAGAAAAATAGCATATACTAAATAATCAAAATTATTTTATACTTAAATATATTTTATAAACAGATTTTCAGACATTTGACATGGTAAGTGGGTGTTCATTTCAAACCTTGATTATATTTGACTTCTAAAATCATTAGAAATATCAAGTAAAGATTGTGATCCATGACGAGATTTTCCTACTGTAAACATATCAAAATTACGTGTTTGATTAGTAATATGCATGGCTAAGAACTTAATTTGGACAACTTTAAATGGGATTTTCTCAGTATTTTGTTTTTTTTAACCCTCAGATTCCAGATTTTCAAATATGTTATTAGATATTTGATGGCTTATTTTGTACTGTTTATGTATTTTGTACTTTAAAAAAAATAATTGATGTGCTTAATATCTTCTATTGTAGTGCTTTGAGGTTAAGAAAAGTGCATTACAAATAAAATTCATTATTATTATTATAATTATTATTATTATTATTATATTCATAAACAATTTTTGCACTTTACCAGCTTCTACAAATATGCATTTACCATATTTACCATCAGTGTGTTGAAGGAGTCTCTCTATCAGAACAGGGTACTTTGTGATTCTCTGAGTCACGAGCAAAAGGAATTCTGGGATTTCGCGGCGTTTGATGACAGATTTGGTGCTCTGCTGCTGTGGAAGACAAAAAAAAATTTGGGTATTCAAAAACTTCCATAAGCTGCTACCCATAAGCATGTTTCTGTGCACATTCACTCAACTTACTCTGAGAAATAACTGCAGTTTCCTGTTGTTCTGCAACTGCTGCTTATAAATCTTCAGCGCTTCTGGATGCTGACTGCAGAAGTCGCCATATAACTCTATCATCTGAGACGCATTTGGGCCTGAGAACTACATATAAGATTACAAATTAAAGCTTAAGGTAAAAGCTACATTTGTTCAGTCTCAATATGTGAAGTGATTATTTTCTTGCCTGCTGACACAGGATATCACCGATTTGCTGGATGATGTAGTTCTTGTGCTCTCCTGGGTAAACAGAAGCCCTCTGTCTGGTCTCCATGTCTAAAAGAAAGTTCCTATGCAAAGCTAAGAGCTCGTCCAGCCTGGGGAAAATCTGACTGATGACGTCCTGCTCCACCTGCACGTCCTCCTGCAGTCCCCGTCTCAAAACATCAGCCATAACGGTGAGCGTCTGGACGTGGTGAAATTCTGTCTGCATCAGCTCTACCACAAACACAACACTGACCAATCAAATCAGGCATTCCATCAAACACAATAGTCCATCTAGAGCATTGTATGCCATCTAAAACCATCAACATTCTACTGAACATGTTGTGCAGCCATGATTACTGACCATAGATGATCTCCTGTCTCTTGACCACCTCTTTCTCAAGTGTCCTGCTGAATTCAGCGTCTACAACTGCACTCCACGATTCAGCAGAGTAGTCAAACGAAATCTGAGCTGATGAATCTGGCACAGAGATGATGTTGGGTTAAAAAGTCTTCAGATTTTATGTAAAATCGACACATAGATGGACAAACTCAAGTGTTTTAGAGTGTATAAGTGTCTTTTGGTAAAACTATAGTTTATTCATAAGGGCGTCACAGTGGCGCAGTGGCTAGCACAATCGCCTCACAGCTAGAAGGTCGCTGGTTCGAGCCCTGGCTGGGTCAGTTGGCATTTCTGTGTGCATGTCAGTTTGCATGTTCTTCTCGTGTTGGCAATGGGTTTCCTACAGGTACTCTGGTTTCCTACACAAGTCCAAAGACATGCACTATTATGGAAGGTAAATCCTGCCAATTTTAAATAAATCAAATAAACATTGGAAATGAAAATGAAAATCAGATTAACAATTTGAAAACGAAATGAAATTATTTAATTTTCATTTTTACTTTGACAACACATCATCTCTGTCAAATTGATAATTAAAATGAAGTTGCCAATTTAACATTTCATTTTCACTGCATTTCCACGTCAAGACTGCCAATATTAAAATGAAAAGCCAAACTGAAAAATAAAATGCAAACACAATTTTTACAAAGTGTGTTATTAATGTTCACGCTATAATAGTGACACAATTTAACTTAAAATGTAAATTTAAGCTTTCCTTTTATTGACACTTTTTCATTTCAGTTTTCATTTTCGATTTCATTTTTAACTTCAAGCTGTATGCAAAGCCTATGCTAATCAGTGGGAGGGGCGTATTCAAGTGACGTCGTAAAAGCTGACTAACAGTTTTTGCCATTTTACTTCTGTTATACTGTATTTACACTAGTAACTCACACTATCCTATCCATCAAAACCGTGCTTCTGCCCTCCGGCTCTGTGTGTGAAAGCACTCAACGTCACTTGAATTTGCCCCTCCCACTGATTAGCATAGGCTTTGCATACAGCTTGAAGTTGAAATTGAAATCAAAAATGAAAACTGAAATGAAAAAGTGTCAATAAAAGGAAAGCTTAAATTTACATTTTAATTTAGGTTGTGTCACTATTATAGCGTGAACATTAATAACACACTTTGTAAAAATTGTGTTTGCATTTTATTTTTCAGTTTGGCTTTTCATTTTAATATTGGCAGTCTTGACGAGGAAATGCAGTGAAAATGAAATGTTACATTAGCAACTTCATTTTAATTATCAATTTGACAGGGACGATGTGTTGTGAAAGTGAAAAAGAAAATGAAAATTAAATAATTTCATTTTGTTTTTAATTTTGGCAGATATTTTGCGAGCAGTGTTTTAAAATGAAATTGTTAATCTGATTTTCATTTCCAATGTTTATTTGATTTATTTAAAATTGGCAGGATTTACCTTCCATACGCTATAGGTGATTTGGCCATAATGTGTGTGTGTGAATGTAAGAGTGTATAGCTGTTTCCTAGTGTTGGGTTGCAGCTAGAAGGGCATACGCTTTGTAAAAACATATGCTGGATAAGTTGGCGGTTCATTCCCGCTGCGGCAACCCCTGATTAATAAAGGGACTAAGCTGAAAAGAAAATGAATGAAAGATTATTCATGTTATTTGACAACAATGACAAGTGATGTCAAACTTGAATAAAAATGAATTATTAAGGGCATCACGGTAGCTCAGTGGTTAGCACTGTCGTCTCACAGCAAGAAGGTTGCTGGTTTGAGTCTCGGCTGGGTCAGTTGGCATTTCTGTGTCGAGTTTGCATGTTCTCCCCTAATTGGTGTGGGTTTCCTCGGGGTGCTCTGGTTTCCCCCATAGTTTATTAAAACTAAAATATAATCAGGAGAAGAATTGGACGACTCATTTATAACATTATACTTTGGGAAAATACCAGAAACTATTCCAACTATTGACAAATACTTAATTCAAATCCTTTTGGTAAGTAGCAGGAAAGTCATAACTCGAAAATGGTTCCGGGCTGATCCTCCAACAAGGGCTCAATGGATAGGAATTGTAAAGGAAATACACTGTATGGAGAGGCTCACTTTTAATCTAAGATTTGATTTTTTTTAAAAGTGTAACAAGTACTGGAAAAAATGGTCTGAATATGTCATTGTAAACAATTTGTGATATTGTATGTCAAACGTAAAATGACTTGATTCTGTAACCCCTATGACAACTGCTTTGTTCTCTGTTTTTTTTCTCTTTCTTTTCTCTAAATAAAAATTTTAAAAAAAGTAGAAAAAAAAGGAAAAAAACAAACTAAAATATTATTAATAATATTTTTGTCACAGTGGCGCAGTGTGTAGCACAATTGCCTCACAGCAAGAAGGTCCTTGGTTTAAACACCGGCTGGGTCAGTTGACGTTTCTGTGTGGAGTTTGCATGTTCTCCCCGTGTTTGTGTGGGTTTCCATTGGGTGCTCCGGTTTCCCCCACAATCCAAAGACATGCCCTATAGGTGAATTAGGTAAGCTTAATTGGCCGTAGTGTATGTGTGTGAATGAGTGTTTATGGATATTTTCCAGCAATGGGTTGCAGCTGAAAGGCCATCCGCTGTGTAAAACATATGCTGGATAAGTTGGCGGTTCATTCCCCTGTGGTGACCCCTGATGAATAAAGGGACTAAGCCGAAAAGAAAAGAAATTAATGAATAAAAATATTACAAAACTCTATAAAAATAAATAAATAAATAAAAAACTTGACCAAAACTAGGACTACTTACTAGTTTCATTCCTCACTTAACTGTGAGGGGAAAAAATCAAAAGCATAAGAAAAGAAAAAAGTCCTACTTTACAGCTTTGGAATGTCTTGACAAACTTACTGGAGGCGGAGCTTACAGAAGAATGACCAATCAATGACTTGCTTTTCCGCAGAGTGACATTATGGCCACACCCCTCGCTGTTACTCCTCTTTCTGATACAGAAGCATAAAAAACCCATCTCAAATCTCAAAACACTGCTGACTTTAAGACGAATAAAGTTAGTGTAAAACAGAAACAGACCTGTGTGATACTGTGCTACTGTCAGGGACCAGAGACAGGGATGGAGAACTCTGACTGGACGAGTCTGTTAATGAAGCAAGCGTGATTACATAAACACTTCATAACGTGGCTAATCAGAATGTAACATATTTGCTCTCTCACAAATTAATATTGAAGAGTCTGCGCTTTTCAAAAGTGCCTGATGAGGATTCTGGATTGTGGAAATAAATGCAAACACATATTTTAGATTCAAGCAGCCTTGTAATTAAACTGTGCACACAAACACACACTTACACACCTTTAAACACAGAGGGCCAGAATCACAGCAGGCCCTATGAATGATCATGGAGCAGTCTGGATAGAAAGTGACATCTTAACGTTAGACTTTTGGTACAATTATTGGTGCATAAATGTAAACGATATAATGCAGATTTACTCTAGACTATTATTATCACAGGATTGTTGTGTTCAGAAAATGATGGTAGATCATTTGTGTGCAAAATTTTACTTTAAAAATTCAAACATGGCTGATTCACATGTGAGTAAGATCACACACAACCTCTGCAAGTGTTGTAAGTGATATGAATATGCAAAAGAAACACACGCTCACATGTGCACTGCTGTGGTTCATCACTGTTCACATCCTCACAGACTTCACAAGCTGTATTAACAGGCTCCTGCAGTGAGCAGAGCTGGTGCAAGGCTGAGGAAACATCTGCATTTACCTGTCAACAAACAGATATTAAAAGTGTATTAAAACCGACTAGCTGAAATAATAAATAAGTAAATAAAAGCATCTCAAAATTGTGATAATATTGAATGCTATTTTTCTCCTGACGATTTTTTTATTAATATATAATTCTATTTTATTTCAATAATCGCAAATGTAGACCGGCAAAAAAACCCTACAATTTCTTATAAACTATAGTTTTCCAAAATATTTGCATATATTTATTACTTTTTGACTTTTTTATTTTGGTGTCTTATATACTGTGATAGGAATAACGGCGCTATAAATAAACAGCGCTACTTTTTCAGTAACGAAGTAATCAAATGAATTACTGTTTCCTCCCTAACAACGCAGTTACCATTACTAACACAATAAAATGTGCCATAGGACCTTTTTTTTTCTGATTTGTGTGTGTGTGTGTGTGTGTGTGTGTGTGTGTGTTCAGGGCTGGAGCAGGATATATAACTAACCAGTGTTGATGATTGGTGTGTCTGTGAACATGGTGTAACTAGGAACGTGATGATTGGCTTAGATAGTGTCCATTTGCATTGTTTGCCAATCACAGGCAGAAAAGGGTGAGTGTGTCAGTCGCACACACCTATTCATTCTATTATTCATTCAATTTCTTTTCGGCTTATTCCCTTTATTAATCCGGGGTCACCACAGCGGAATGAACCGCCAACTTATGTTTTACACAGCAGATGCCCTTCCAGCTGCAACCCATCACTGGGAAAGGTCTGTGCAGTAAATACTTAAAGTTCTAAACCATCTATTGTGGTTTATTGTGCAACTATAGTAATGATATGTTGAATTTGATGGTTTTCTCTCTCAGTGTCTAACAGCAACATTAAAATAGTGGAGTAGTGTGAAATGTTTTATATTTATTTTTTAGTCATTTGACAAATTAGATTATTATTTTTTTAAGTAACCTTAATAATAGTTACTCAGTTAAAACAGTTGGGATAAAAATACCCCAACATATAACCCAACTATAGGTTATTATAGCACCTTCCCAACTATGGGTTATTTTAACCCAATGCATTGGGTTATTTTGATTAAACGTTATTTTTTTATTCTAATATTACTATTACTACTATAGAGTGGAGGAACTATGACGTCACTTTGTAGGCTAATCGGCTGCTAGCATAAAACTGGTTCCCTCGTGAAAATCCCTATAGGATTTTCCCATAGGGTTTTCGAATTGTGAATAATAAGCTCTGTGTTCAAACACGGTTCATTACACTTACACGTTTTGTTCAGCCGGATAATTGTCACATGAAAATACAACTTTGAGCACTTTTGGATCTTAAATGAAACGCAAGACTTGAAAAGCTAACATTAGGTTATAAACGGACTACAGAGCCCTCGGGGCGCTCGTCAGTGACGTCAGCCCCACCCTGCTACAGACAACTTATCAAGCTTATTTTTTAGAAATATTGTCCATGACAAAGAGTTAATCTCTCTGTTTATTATATTATAATCCACGCTATTTATTATAAACTAATAAACACGCAAACACAAATAGATCTTTGTGCCTTTTGGATCGTTTTTACGTGGGAAATCTGTTTTGCTTTGCGGTTGTTCTAAAAGTTTTAAAAATGTGTATAAATGTGCCTATATAGTATTATTATGAGACATATTTAAATAAGTGTATCGCTCGCGTGCGTAAAAACAACCTGTAGTCCGTTTATAGCCTAATGTTAGCTTTTCAAGTCTTGCGTTTGCATTTAAGGTCAAAAAGTGCACAAAGTTGTATTTTCGTGTGACAATTATCCGGCTGAACAAAATGTGTAAGTGTAATGAACCGTGTTTGAACACAGAGCTTATTATTCGCAATCTTCGAAAACCCTATGGGAAAATCCTATAGGGATTTTCACGAGGGAACCAGTTTTATTCTAGCAGCCGATTAGCCTACAAAGTGACGTCATAGTTCCTCCACTCTATTAGTACTACTATATTATGGCTGTGTAAATAAATAATATGCAGTTTTCAAAAGTACTGAAGATGCTAGGTTTTTCTTTCTCTACATTTTAAGTTCCACTTAAGCGTTTTTATCCGTTTAATATAGATCTGCTATGAAGCACGCGTTTGTATCATCAATAATTAAGAGTGCTGGTGAAACGGATATAAAAAAAACACGACACAGAGAGGTAATTTGATTAAAAAACAACAAGTTAAACTTGAGCCTAAACTTAAATAAACGTTACAATGCAAAAACAACAATGCACACATACAGCTGTACTGTCAGATAAATCAGTTGACTGTTGAAATTCAACATTTTTAACCCAGCTGGTTGAGTTTTTAAATAAATAACTCAATAAATGTTAAAATGAACCCAACAAAGCATCAAATATTTTTAACTCAACCGTTGAGTTAAATAAATAACTCAGCATTTTTTACTGTGTTCTTTCCCTGGAAATTAGTAACTTTTATAATGAGAAGTAACTAGTAACTATAACTAATTATTCTTTTAAAGGAACGTGCCCTACACTGCGTATATACAGTTGAAGACAACAGTTTTTGTCTTCCTATGAAATTTCAAATATTTCCTGAGTGCTGTTTAACATAGGGATGATTTTAAACAATAATAGTTTCAATAACTAAATTCCAATTTTCAAAACTAAATTATTTTGTCATCGCCATGATGACACTGCAATGAGTGCATAATATTTTACTAGATACTTTGCAAGACACTAGTATTCAGCTTAGAGTGCAATTTAAAGGCTCAACAAGATTGGATATCTAAGTCAGGTTAATTAGGCAAGTCATTGAAGACTTGAAACAGTGGTTTGTTTTGCGTTCAATTAAAAAAATACATGCTATTTATGTTGACTTCAAATTATTTATTTTTTTTAACTCTAAAACTGATTTTATTTTAGTCAAACTAAAGGAAATAACACTTTCTCCAGAAGAAAAAAATATTATAGTGTCAAATTTCCTTGCTCTGTTTAACATTCAATCATCCCTTGGGAAATATGTAAAAAAAAAAAATCAATAATAATAATAATAATAAATAAATTTCACATTAATTAATCATTTTGCCTGAACTGTATGTAAATAAAATAAATATTTTTCAAAAACATGTTGAAACACAATATTGAAAGTATAAAAAAAACAGTAATATTACACCAATACAATTTTTTCATTGATTTCTTGATATTTTGTACGCATTACTATATGTAAAATACATTTGAAAAAATGCATTAAAAGTTATATTTTGTTTTTATGAATTGCTTCACTCAAGTGTTTGTCCATCTCACCTTGTTTTTTATTTTGGTGTTGACCATTCGGCTCCTGAGGAAGCTTAGTGTTCGACTCACTTTATATTTCTCCGTCTCGCTTTTGGATGTAGGAATGAACTTCTCTTTCTCATCCTCCTCTGACTTGCTGTGCCACATACTGAGAATTTGGACATTAATATTAAAACATAGTTTTCACTTAAAACTAGAATATGTGAAACTGATGTCTGTGTGCATGGGTTTGGGAAATTAAATACCTTCTGATCTCTCTAGATGTTTCTTCATCATTGAAGGGGAATGGATCTGAAAACAAACAAACAAACAAAAAACAGTATTGCAAACTATTAGTCACTTTAAAATTAAAATTCCATAATTCAATTCTATCTGGACAAGGGATTCATATAGATACACAAAAAATCATCAGTCCAAGGCACTTAAAATAATTAAAAAAAAGAAAGTTCACCTACTTTGAGTGCCTTGGACTGAAGATTTTTTATTAGCCACTTTATTTTGTACATTTCTCAATCTGAATGGAACACACCTAGGATTATACACATGAAAACAGTCAAACTCACCGTCCTGTGGACTATTGATGGGAAAATGGTCTTGCATGGGAGAGTCTTGTCCAGATGCTGTAGAGTCTGACTCAAAATCAATTGAGTCCTGAGGATAAATTGCCTAAAATAATAATCATAAAAAATTTTGTGGTGCAATCTGCATCTCAAAATCATCACACACAGTAATTTTAGAAAATACACATTGACGAAAAGCCTTTAGAGCAGTGGTTCTCAAACTTTTTTCATCAAGTACCACCTCAGAAAAAATGGTCTCTCCAAGTACCACCAAAATGAGCAGTATTGAACTACAGTTGCACAGTAGGCCCAGTAAAGCAGCTACAACTCTGCACAGTTAAAAAATTTGGTAGATTACCTCAGAAATATAGGCTATATGTCATATATGGCATATTATATACATATTTTTTGATAAATTTTTAAATGTGTGTAGCATGACATATTTCATTCCTCCGCGTACCACTAGAAAGAAGCCTGTGTACCACTAGTGGTACACGTACCACAGTTTGAGAACCACTGCTTTAGAGAATATCCACCTCACCTGATCCTCACCAGCCTGCAGAGTGTTGATGCTGTTTGTAATGGTGAGCGAACTGTTTGTTGAGTCAGTTGTGAGCTCATCTACAAAAACACAAATATGTATTGTAAAAATCAAGATACAAGAACATGCCATATTAGATATAACATATACTCTTGATAGGACTGGAGGTTCGTTTTAAACACAATTCAAGAGTTCACACTTAGCAGATGCTTCACTGAATGCGTATTTGGCATCCTGTCCTGGGCAAGAGCCCTGAGCTCGTATTGAGCCCGAGGTTCTTCACTTTATCGGGAAAGAGAGGAGTCTGAGCTCAGGCTCAGTCCTGCAGAAACCTCCCCTGTTCTCTTCCACTGGAGAAGATAGAGGGGGTGGTGGAGTAGGGGTGGTGGAGGGATGCTGAGAGATGATTGAGGTAAGGTGATTTGGTTATTTATAGTGTTTTTACTTACTGATTGACTGGGCTTACAACTGTTAATGCGAGACCAGACAAGCCAAATGCTCCTCTCCAAATTTGTTTATAAAAATAACCAATCAACTCATTTTGTATATGTCATTTAAATTCCCAGGAAGGTCTCAAAGTTTCAAATATAGCCTATTTTAAGATAATATGGCAAACAACACACAAAACAAAAACTATATATTACCATAAAACACAAGCATCATATATCAACACCTTGATTAAAACAACAAGGCGCATTTAATTCATGCTGCAAATGACTTAAAATTAAATCAATAAATTAAACTCATGAGTGTAGCCCTACTATGAATTTTAAACATTTAATTATGGTTACAATTTATATTAAGGTGAGTTAGTGTTGTGTTAATTAATTACATTAACTTAATACTATATGGTTAGGGTCAGGATGAGCCAGATTAGTTGTAATTTTTGTACAATTAATTATAATTAGTCTACTATAGTGAGTATTTAAAACGTGTAACAAGGACAACTTAAAATAAAGCGTCACCTAATTATTTTTATGAGTAACGTTGTTCATGTTTGCGAAATAAATATAATGTAGTGATTACATTTTAGTCTCTTATTTCAGTTTGGTGAACTAATATCAACCCCTTTATCCAGGTCATGCAAAAACCTTATTAAAGAACAAAGTTTAGTAACTGACGATTTTTTAATTTTTATTAAATGGAAATTCTACTGTAAAACAAAAGGATTCGCTTAAGAAATCTAAAAACCTGTAACCATTGAAGTCAATGGTTACAGGTTTCAACTTGATGACAATTTTCAGTTTTGGGTGAATAATCCCTTTAACACTATAATAATTCCTCCCCGTTCTTCTGAAATTCAAAGTCTGCCACAGGTTTCCTGAGAAGAGTCTGTGCATCCAGAACCAACAACATCTGACAGATTTCTGCAGCGACACCACTGTCTGTCCTTTGCTTTCCTTGCCCAGGTACACTATAAAAAGAGAAACGTACCAAAATGCACCAGCTATAACATAGTTACTTTTTAGCATGTGGGACTGAAGATAGCTTGAGCGCTTAGCATAAAACTAAACTAATGAAACAACTTCTTTAGATTATGCAAGTTATCCCAAGTGTAAATTGAATAAAATATTTCCAGAAGTGTCCCCAGTGTGTGACAAATGTCAGTTTTTAAATTCCAAAGTGTCTCATTTCTGTTATGTGTCCCAAATTACAGAGTTTCTGAAACAAAATATTTCAAGTTTGTTCAGTTACATTAGACATTCCGATTGAACCAGATCCTATATTAATTATATTTGGAGTTACAGAAGAATTTTTGAGACTTACACAGGTACAACAACAGTTTGTTTCATATGGGTTGATCTCTGCCAAAAAATCTATCCTTTTGTTTTGGAAGAAAAAAAAAAAGATAACGGGTTCATTACAAAAATCAGATATACCCTCATAGACAAGGTTTTGTTATTTGAATAAAATGTAGTCCCCTTTTATTTCCTTTTTACAAACTTGTGATTAATATGTTTACTATGCATTTAGTACCTTGGTTTATTGTTGGATGGGTGGGTGGTTGGTTGGGGGAATGCATGTTCATGTTTTTTGTTTAATTATTATTTTTATGACTGTTGTTTGTTGTTGTTTTTCTATTATGTTTATTATTTTTCTTTTTAAATGTCTAATTGTTAGAATGCAAGTTTTATGTTTATGTTAAAAAAAGTGTATTTTAAAGTAAATGTCTGCGAAAATTTCTAATAATAAAAACATTGAAACTAGATTATGCAAGTATTTTTTTTATCTAATGAATGCTAGGGGAAAAATGTTTGTTGTGAGAATCAGTTTCTTTAAAAATGTTTAATAAAAAATAATGATAAAACCTACAATCTTGCTCAGACACATGCAACTTCTCCTGCTCACACTCCCCAGTCTCCCATATTTGTTAACACAATTATTATTTATTTTTTCTTACAGAAACGCTGCAGGTAAAATTGTGATTTTCTGATATCTTTGCTATTTGCACATGTAAAAATAACCTCTGAAAAGATATGTTAGGCCTATATATATAGTAATATATACTGTACTTTTAAAAGGACAAAGAGTTATATGATCTAAACATATAGTGCACCAATTAAATAACTTGGTCCCCCTTTGTAAACTGTGGCCCCACCTTGGCCCCTGCCTTTAAAAATTCCTAAATCTGCCAGTGGGCAGAGATAAACAAACATTATACCGGAGTCATCAGATGACAAGAGCTCCTCATCTTCATCCTGACTGGTGTTGTTGAGCCAAGCCTAAGAGAAAAGCAGTAAACAACAATGTGAAATAAATCAACAAAATAACACACATTTAAAGCAAGAATTGTCAAGAAAATTATAAATGCTAAAACGAATTGTAGCATTCAAAACGATTCGGTACAAATGATTCATTTGAACAATTTGAATGATTCGGGCGGAATCGCCAACCATTCGCATTTAAATGATCGCTGCTTTAAACAATTTAGACTTTATGCGATTCAAGCCATTTATTTACGCATCTAATATATTTATTTATTTTATTATTATTTATTTACCGCTGTGTCTTCCTTAGACTGTCTGTCATCAACTGTAGCTTATCTAATTGTTCTATATAGCAAGCAAAGTAAATAGCTAGAAGTGTTCAACACTGTCACATACAGCCACTTACATTGTGAAGCAGTGAGTATGGTGATCCTTTTTTAAAGATTGCATGAAAATAAGTGAGAAATAAATGTTAATCCTGAGTCACAGTCAGCAGATACTTGATGACAGCCTTGAATATAGTTTGAAAGTCAAAAGAGAAACATTAACCTGAGTATGAAGACAAAGTGTTGCTTTCAGTTCCTTCTGTTTCCACTCTCAGACCTTTGAGCTAAAATTACACAAACATATACACAATCCATAAACATCAAATCAATATAAGAAGTTTCCAGTTCAATCATTTCAATCCAGTCAAGTTCAGTTCAATTTAAATGGATAGCTGACCAAAAAATGTTCATTTCCTCAACATTTATTCTTCTTCATGTGCTTTTAAACCTATTTGAATTTCTCTCTTCTGGTTAATACAAGATAAGATATTTTGATGAATGCTTGTTGCTGACACCCATATAATATACTACAAAACATTACTATGGAAGTCAATGGGTTCCAGCGTACCAGCATTTTTCCAAAATATCATCTTCTGTGCTCAACAGAAGAAAGAAACTCAAATAGGTTTTAAATAAGTGAATAGTGACAGAATTTAGATTTTTTGGGTGAACTATCCCTCTCTTTTAATGTTAACAAGCATTACCTGTGCGACCTTTAACCTCTTTTATCTGACCTTGTTTATCAATGCAGAGTCCTGTGCACACTCTCGCAGCAGTGATATGGATGATTGAATGGTTGTTGTTGTAGGACAGAGCTCAGACGCACACACGGACAGAGAAAGCATCTCAGAGGCGTGGCTAAACCTGAGGAGGTGGGATTTACCAGCCCATACTTGTGACACGCCTGCTAGAGGTGTGGCTAGAGGATTGGGAGGACTGAAAGAGACATAAAGAGAGTATCATTCTTATCACAAATTAGGAAAGCCTAATATTACCATGCCTGCCTAGTAGGAATTTCTATGGAAGTGAATGGTTCCCAGTTTCCGACAATCATCAAAATATCTTTAGTGTTCAACAGAAGAAAGGAACTCAAATAAATGGAGAACGAGTAAATAAATGAATTCATATTCATCCCTATTCTTCAACAGTTTGACAACATACATGCACACAGATTCACACAACACATGAAAAAAAGGAAATGCACAGCAAGTTAAGAAAACACACGGAAATAAAAACACAAAAGATTTTTGAAAATATCTTTATCAAGGAGATCTGAGAGGTACGTTTTTGATTTGTTTTAATGTCCTGGACAAATGTTGTTGTTTGTATACTTTAGCCATAATATTCAGTACTATACAATCAGGGTGTTAAAATAAATAAAACCAACCTCTCAGATCTCCGACAACACCCCTAACTAGAAAGCTGTCGGGTTTGTCACTCTTGGAGTGTCCCCCCACACATTTCCCTTGGGGTCTGTGCTATTCGCAGCATGTTTCTGTATTTCCATGCATGGTGAGAATTTGCTGATGACACTGGTAAAGATGTTTTTTAATCTGTTAGTGTTTTTCTATTTGCATATGTTTTCTTAACCTGCAGTGCAAATTTTGTATTGGCCTGATTTTGTTCAAAACAATGTCACAATAGTTTGTTCTTTAATATATATTTTAAGAGTATATCTGGGCCTTTAGTCTTCTAAAGCCATACAATAGTTTTATATGAGGAGCAAACTGCATTTTTACACTTTCATAAAAACCAGTGATGTACATACAGTGCATCTGGAAAGTCTTCATAGCGCTTCACTTTTTCCACATGTTTTTATGTTACAGCCTACTTCCAAAATAGGTTAAATTCATTTATTTACTCAAAATTCTACACACAATACGCCTTAATGACAATGTGGAAAAAGATTTTGAAAATGCTGCAAATTTATTCAAAATAAAAAACCTGAAAAGTCACATGTACAAAAGTATTCACAGCCTTTGCTCAATACATTGTTGATGCACCTTTGGCAGCAATTACAGCCTCAAGTCTTTTTGAATTTGAAGACTTTCCGGATGCACTGTAGCTGTCACTTTTTTCTGCATAAGATATTTCTGAAATTTTTAACGATAGATAAGCTTAAAGCAATAAGGATACATTACTGATTGAAGAGTTTTATCAAAGCGTGCTGATTGGTCTGCTGGGCCAGCTGAAGGGGCGTGTCCCCATCCTGATTGGGTGAGTGGATAGTCATCAGGGCACCAGGCTGACAGAGGAGAAACTCTGAGACGCTCACAAACCCCAGACGCACACACACATGCAGGAGAGATTCTATGTGCAAACAAACACACACATTTACACACAAATTGCAGTTTTAGTTAATTTACAAATTTCATAAATACGTTAAAAAGCTATTCATATCTCTCTATGTGCCTCCCACTTTGTCAGTCTGTGAAGCTCAATGACAGTATATTTTGGACATCCTCATTTGTGGTCACCACAGTGACCTCTAATCCAATTAGAAAGTCAGTGTTTATAATTCCACAGCTCATCTCCGGACATTTGTGTCATCTGGATGTGAAGCAGGAACAGTTAAATCTGATTACACATACACACATTCATACAATACACGGAAACAGGTGCTCCGGTTGTCTTGCCACCATGCATAAACACACACACACACACACACACACACACGTATGCATATATAAACAAACCTTGTCTGGACTGTCCGAGCAGGTTGTGTGGGGTGTGTAGATTGGCTAGGGCCAGCCTGATCTTTTCATCCATCTCTGCTTTTGTTGAGCTGTCACTCAAACCATATCGGCCAATCAGATCTCTGTGCTCACTGGTGCTGAGGCGGTCGCTATGGGTAACCAGGAATTCAGCCAGTTCCTGTGCATCATCCTCCACGTATGTCAGATATGACACGCCTACACACATCACAGTCTCATCTGTGAAAATATACGCTCGGACACGCACCATCTCTGACAGGTTATGACCTAAACACAAAGACATAAACAACAATGACATCACACAAGGAGCACCAACTAAACGTAACAATAGCATGCAAGGAGAAACAATGTAGGCAGGTCTCTTTTTAAAACTTTATATTATATTATAGTATTCATTTATTTAACTTGCTTTGGTTTAGTCTCTGATTTATTAGCGTTCGCCACAGCGGAATGAACCGCCAACTGTCCCAGCATTTATTTTATGCAGCGAATGCCCTTCCAGCACTGTGAAAAACCCATACACTCTTGCATTCACACACACACTCATACAGTACGGCCAATTTAGTTTATCCAGTTCACCTATAGTGCATGTCATTGGGCTGTGAGGGAAACCAGAGCACCTGGAGGAAACCTACACCATCACAGGGAGAGCATGCAAACTCCACACAGAAATGCCAACTGGCCATCCGCGACTCAAACAGGTGACCTTCTTCCTGTGAGGTGACAGTGCAAACTACAGAGCCACCGTGCTGCTCTATATTATATTACATTATATTCATTCATTCATTGTCTTTTCGGCTTAGTCCCTTTATTAATCTGGGGTCGTCACAGCGGAATGAACCGCCAACTTATCCAGCATATGTTTTACGCAGCAGATGCCCTTTCAGCTGCAACTCATCACTGGGAAACACCCATGCACTCTCATTCACACACATACATTATGGATAATTTAGCTTACGATTTACCTGGTACAATGAAGTACAGCATGGCGTGAACTCTAGTTTGCAGGACATGCACTAGAGTTGAGCCTTCAAGAACCACAAACACCTCTTCATCTTGTACAGAGGGAATCAGCGCAAAAACCTTTGCTTGGCCCTAAAAACACACATTCACATTAGTAAGAACTTAAACAATGTACTTTCATATTGCAGACCTGCATCTGTTGATTTGCTATTAGCAGCTTCTATTTTAAAAACGCAGAAAAACAGACAGAAAGGTGTTACTCACATAGATGGGAACCTCTCTTCTGCTTAGCTTCATTGTTGTGTTAAGCTTCCTTTAAGCAGAGATATATTAATTAAAGAGAAAAATTTAATGTTTATGATCGAAAAGTCATACTAAATGAAGAGATTGAACTCCACAGTCTCTCTCTCAACCTCAAGCTGAAAACTGAAGAAGTGAGAGGGAGAAAACAGGGGTGGAGTGAGTGAAGAAGAACGAGGATGGGGAGGAAAACATTAATGAGACACAAAACACAGACAAAGCGGAGAGATTATCGAATCTATCTGTTTAAATTTTTATGCTTGTTAAGGATGAGTACTTTTCTTAGGTAATCATCTATAGTCACACCATTTGACATTTGAATAAATGTGAGTAAATGAAAGAAAATGAGCACATCACCACAAAATAATTGTCACATATTATGGCATAAAAAAAAGTGTAGCAATGTTGTTTTGCACATTGATTGTTTGTATAACCACAGTTTTACTACAAACACCATGAATTAACTATGGTATGTACAACATCATGGTTATCTTCATTTAACTACAAAATTAAAACAATTATCTGTAAATTACCAGGTTCCCATTTTGTGATTCATTTTTATCTATTTATTTTATCCATCTATTAACTTATTTTATTCATTTATTTATCCACTCTTTTATTTATGCTTTTTAATTAAATTATTGGACCTTAAACTTTTGTCCAACAACTTTTAATTTTGAAACATTTGAACCTTGTTGAATCTATGCTACGAAGGATTAAAGCAGTTCTGAATGCTTAAGGGGGTCCAACTCGATACTAGTAAGGTGTACCTAATAAAGTGGCGGGTGAGTGTATATCCAAATTATATATTTTTTAAGAGATATAAAAGATGGTCTGTTCATTGAAAGATGTTTAGAGGGGCAAACTGCCCATTCGAAAGAAAAAAGACCAAACATCGAGAAGTTTTACGTGCATTTCTGCAATAATCAACTATTGTCCACAAGAGGTCGCCAGCAGGTTAGGTTAGATTGAAGACTGTTGTAGTCAGGCTGAAGTAGAAAGTTTGGGCGTTTTCCATGTAGTTTTTTTATTATTGTTAAAAAAAATCTATCTCTTGGATATATATATATAAAAAAAAAGTTATAGAATAAAAGAAAAACAAAACACAAAACAAAACGGGCAGTAAAGCTTTTATTATACAGTTTTAAATGGTTATTAGGATAAGTCTGTACAAGGAAATGCAGTTTTTCTACTTCATCATACTGTATAATTCAATGTGATATTCCATTTGTACAGTATTTGTAAAATATGCAAGTCAATTCTGACTGAAAAGCTCAAGCCGTTGTTTATCAATGTTTCCATGTAAAAAAAAAGATAGTCAAGAAAAAATGACATGAAAACAAACAAACCATAAGTCTACAATATAAAAACACAATCCGCACATAAAGCACGTAAAAAGAAAGTGGTTTGAGTCGCTATGTTTAGCTGGAGAAAAGAGCTGCGGCAGTGCATTCTGGGACTGAAAGAAGTCTTTGAGCTGTGAACTTTCCCCCACTTATCCAAACAACCAGTCCCAGAAAACCCGCAGTCTGAGACGACTACATATGCTGACCTCTATACTGCACACACACACACACGAATGCAAACAAACACACGTACACAAGCACACATACACACGAACGCTCTGTTTCTGTTTACTTCTCTGAATCCAGCCCCCCTCTCACTCACATTCCCTGCCTATATATCTACCATACAGTATCTGAGTGAGTTTAAACGTGCAAAGTTTGAGGTTTGCACAGATTCCTGAATGTTTTTTCTAATCTAAAAATCACATGCAGGGGCTTAAACATTCCTGGCTGCTTAATCACACAGCAGAAATCAACTCTGTCTTTCTTTCTGGCAAACTTTCTATCTTTCTATCTAAACTTTTTAGCGAAAAGAATAGTTCATAAAAAAGACGATTATCCTGTCACCATCTACTCATGTTCGGCTTGTTCCAGAGTTGAACACAAAAGAAGATGCTTTGAAAAATGTTGCCACTGACCTACATTGCACTTTTCTTTCCAATAGAAGTCATTCTATATTAGTATTAACTGACTTCTATAGTAGGATGATACAATGTAGGTCAGTCGCAACATTCTTCAAAATATCTTCTTTTGTGATCAGCAGAAACTTATAAGAATGTATGGGTGAGTGAATGTGGGCTACATTTCATTTTAGGAAAAACTTTCCCTCTCCGTCACCGCCTTCAATCTTTTTCTCTTATGTTTCAAGGAAGACAGATTTCCAGGAATTTTCTGCAGCCCTTCCCTGCTTGTTTTCAACTAAATAAAATCCTCGCTCAATCGTATCGCTCACATAATGCCTAATCCTGTGACATGTTTACAGAATCGTATTGAGAGGTTATGTAAAATATTTACACTAAGCACCAGGATTAGGATCTGTGCAGTAAACACTGCGTTCTCTCTAGGGGCTATGCATGGAATTTAGGACGGCCTCTGATCAATGGGTTTGGTTTGGATGTTATATACATTGTGTTTGTTATCTCAAGATGTGACCTATATATCTGACAATAAGCAAAACAGTGATCCCACTGAGGCAAGACACACTTTATGATCAATATACATGTTAAAATAGATTAGAATTATTCAAAAATTTTAACAATATAAATAAAGTTTATATATATATATATATATATATATATATATATATATATATATATATATATATATATATATATATATATATATATATATATATATAACTATATAACTATATAACATTTATATTTATTATATTCATTTTCCTTCAGCTTAGTTTCATATTTATCAGGGGTTGCCACAGCGGAATGAACCACCTACTACTCTTGCATTTGTTTTACAAAGCAGATGCCCATTCAGCCACAACCCAGTACTGGGAAATACACTGTCTGTAGACAGTATTAAGGCTATACTCTGTAAAAAATATGTTAATTATCAGTTTCCATCACAAGTGTTTCTGATTGTTTACAGTTGTGAGTTGCATTATGGGACCTTTATCTCTACAGTTTAACAACTACTATTAGTAGATTGAAATAATTTGATGGATAATAAATAAAATATAGAGAAATAAATTTGTTAAATAACAGAAAATGTACTGACAGCTTATTACAAGGTTTTTGTACTGTAATATACAATACCAACCCAGACAATATATCACTTTAAACTATTTCTAATTGTTAATAAAAGTAAAAAAAAAAAAAAGTATGCTATATATATATTTTTTTATATGTTAAAAAAATTATATTATATACAAAATTATACATATATATATATATATATATATATATATATATATATATATATATATATATATACATATATATACATATATATATATATATATATATATATATATATATATATATATATATACATATATATATATATATACATACATATATATATATACATACATATATATATATATATATATATATATATATATATATATATATATATATATATATATATATATATATATATATATATATATATATATATATATATATATATATATATATATATATATATATACACACACACACACACACACACATATATATATATATATATATATATATATATATATATATATATATATATATATATATATATATATATATATATATATATATACATATACATGTTATAGAAAAATATTAAATAAAAATTTTAAAAAGAGGAAAAATCAAGAGAAGCAAAAAGCATTTTTGTGGATAGTCTTTTTTTTTGTATTATTTCGCTTGAATTTAATTGTATTATCTTTCTATTTCTAAATATTTTTGGTGACTAAAATATCATTCTAATAAATATATCTATTTAACAAATCTGTTTTGTTTAAATGTACCAAAATACATGCCTATATTCACTGAGAAATGGATAAAAATATGAATTTTCAAAATGGGGTGTACCCAAATATGCTGAGCACTGTATATATTGTGTATGTATAAATGTGTGTCTTGTTTTTGCATAATATACAGAATATAATTTTTAGTATTTTAATTCTAAACATATTTTGTATATTATGCACTGTAAAATAAGTGAAATGAAAATATTTAGTGATAAGTTATATATATATATATAAGTTGAAGTCAGAATTATTAGCCCCCCTGAATTATTTGCCCTATATTTATTAGATATTTTTTAAGACACTTCTATTCAGCTTAAATTTAAAGGTTTAACTAGGTTAATTAGGTTAACTAGGTTAGGGTAATTAGGCAAGTTATTACAATGATGGTTTGTTCTGTAGACTAAAAAAAATGTGAAAAAATATCGAAAAAAATATAGCTTAAAGGAGCTAATAATTTTGACATTAAAATGGTTTTTAAAAATGTAAAAACTGCTTTTATTCTAGCCAAAATAGAACAAATACAATTCAAAGGGGGGCTAATAATTTTGACTTCAACTGTGTGTGCATATATATGTACAATAATAATAATAATAATAATAATAATAATAATAATAATAATAATATTAATAATAATAATAATAATAATAATAATATAGTTATATTAACTTCCCTTTTAAAGAATCATCTTATTTCTTTTGAGCACAGCTTGTAACATTATTAATATTGTAATTGATTTTGTATTGAATGGATTCAGATAGAAATACATCAAATTAACAAATGCAAAAAAGAAACGGTATATTATGGTTGCATAATTATAGTGCAAGTTGTAGTCTGTTTCAGATCACACAATACAATTAATTAAACTATTATTTGCCTTGCTTGGTTAAATAGAACGAACCTTAAAATGTTTTGGAAATGTGGCAATTGCTAATCAGAAAATAAATATAATAAATAAATAAATAAATAAACAAATAAATAAATTAATTAATTAATGATTACACTGTAATGATAATGATACACTGTAAAAATGCTGGCACAACATCAAGGAATTAAGTTAACTTTAGTTTTTTCAAATTCAAAAAGTGGATTGAACAAAAAATTCAAGTTGTCCCAAAAAGCACTCAATAATTGTAGTGTTTCAGCTCATTTTAAATAAGTTGTTTGAACAAAAAGCAAACAGATATTTTAGAGTGTAGTGACAATAATCAAAAGATCAAAAAGACACATCGAAAGTGCTCTGAAACACAAAAGAGCGAAAGAAAAGCAGCTAGATTTGATTGAGTCTGATTGACCTTGATTCAATCTATTTTGAAGTGTTATAACAGGAAGCATGTTGATATGAGGCTTTCATGGCTAAAATGGTTGTTTGACAGGATATCCCACTACCTCCATATCTAAACATGTAACAGAAAAACACAGATCTCTCCTGTGATAAAACAGATACAGTCAGTCAGTCAGAACGGAGAAGTTAGAGTTACTTTAATATAGCACAGGCAGGGTCCCATTCAGATGCATATAGCTTTACACTCATAACGTTGAGGAAATGTGAATAGAATAGAAATGCGCTTGACTGTCTGCATGTGTCCTTTTGGCAGTAAATAAACCATTGCTAGAATACAGGCACACACACACACACAGTTTCTCAAACACACAAAGGTGGCTTCCTAAACAGCTCTTCACAGAATAGGAGGAAATGGGTGGCAGTCCCGTTGCAGGATTACATCCCGTTTTAATGCTATACACACACAGCTGAATAAAGTACATTATATTAGTGTACAGCCATGGAAGAAGTTAAGAGACCATTTAAAATTTTTAGTTTCTCTGGATTTTGAAGTGTGTGTGTGGTCATTTAAAGCAATTTCCAGTATAAAGGAACTTTTATATTAAAATTAAATAATTATCATTAATTAATTTCATCAAATTTAATAAATTCATTAAATATTGTTTTTATTTTGGGGGGGGATTAAAAATCATGGTTAATCCACTATTAATTTAATGTTATTCCATATAGTGACTCTTAATATTACAAATATAGCCATTTAAAAACATGAAACAATTAATTTTTTATTATTTTACGCAATTAATTAATGAATCAATCAATCAATATAAGCCCTAAATGACAATATAAGTTATGTTTGAGGGCGGCACAGTGGTTAGCACTGTCACCTCACAACAAGGTCGCTGGTTCAAGTCACGGCTGGGTCAGTTGGCATTTCTGTGTGGAGTTTGCATGTTCTTCCTGTGCTCGCGTGGGTTTCCTCCACTGTCCAGAGACATGTGCTATAGGTGAATTAGATAAACTAAATTAGCCGTAGTGAATGAGTGCTTGTGTGTATGCGAGAGTGTATGGGTGTTTCCCAGCATTGGGTTGCAGCCAGAAGGGCATCTGCTACATAAAACATATGCTGAATAGTTGGCGGTTCATTCCACTGTGGCAGCCCAGGATAAATAAATGACTAAGCTGAAGGAAAATTAATAAATGAATGTATTTTTTTAACTTTCGATAACTTTTAGACCATTTAAATTTTGCCTAAAATAAAATAGGTGCCATCTTGAAACATTTATTCATTTTAAGTGACATTTTACTGATGTTTTATCTTTAGAAGAGTATAGAAAGCCACATTTTTTATGGAATAACCCTGATTTTAATACTGGGATACACCCATACACCCACATTCACACACACACATTCTTACACTACGGCCAGTTTAGTTTATTCAATTCACCTACAGCATAGCGCATGTCTTTGGACTGTGGGGGAAACCAGAGCACCCAAAGGAAACCCATGCAAACACGGTGAGAACATGCAAACTCCATAGAGAAATGCCAACTGGCCCGCCTGGTAGTCAATCCAGCTACCTTCTTGCGGTAAGACGACAGTGCTAACCACTGAGCCACCGTGTCACTCCTGACAAATACTCATTTTCTGAAAAAAGTACAACATTTTTAACCTGATATAACATTACACTTTTAATTGATCTTTTTATACATTTTACTCAAACCAACACGTAATTAAAATCCAAAGAAACTGAATTTTCAAGTATCTCCTCGTTTTTCCCGTAGGCTTTATACATGTACAGTTAAACCAGAAGTTTACATACACTCTAAAGAAAGGAACATAACCATTTTTTAAATGACTGATGGTAAATCATACAAAACATTTACTATTTTAGGACCGTTAGGATTACCTAAATGACTTACATTTGCTAAATGCCAGTATAATGAGAGAACTTTTTAGGAGAATTTTTTTATTAATTTTTGGATGGTCAAAAGTTTACACACATTTCCTTGGTATTTTTTTTAGCTTTGCTTTTAAACTGTATAACTTTGGTCAAATGTTTTGGGTATCCTTCCACAAGCTTCTCACAATAGTTTGCAGGAATTTTAGCCCATTCCTTCAGACAGAATTGATGTAACTGAGACAGATTTGTAGGCTTGCACAAGCTTTTTCAACTTAGCCCACAAATTTTCTATAGGATTGGTATCAGGGCTTTGTGATGGCCACTCCAAAACATTCACTTTGTTGTCCTTAAAGCACATTTAAACTAATTTGGTTGTATGCTTAAGGTCATGGTCTGTTCGGAAGACCTTTTTGTGGCAAAGTTTTAATTTCCTGGCTGATGTGTTGAGATGTGGCTTCAGTATTTCTACATAATGTTCTTTCTTCATGATGCCATCTATGCTGTGAAGTGGACCAGTCCCTCCTGCAGCAAAACAGCCCCACAACATGATGCTGCCGCCCTCATACTTCACAGTTGGGATGGTGTTCCTAGGCTAGTAAGCTTTCCCATTTTTCCTACAAGTGTAACAATGGTCATTATAGCCAAGCGGTTTGATCTTAGTTCCATCAGTCCACAGGACATTATTCTTTTTCCCAGTGTAAGGAAGCAGTGGGTTTGAGGTTTTCCTTAAGTACTATTCTACAGTTAAGCCTCCAATTAACTCAAATGTTGTCAATTAGCCAATCAAAAACTTCCAAAACCTTGACATCATCATCTGAGCTTTTTCAGAAGCAGAATAATCTTATTGTATGTAAACTTGACTATCAAGAAAAGTTATAACAATTTCTCGAAAAATATCTCACTCATTATTCTACAATCAAGCATTACAGAAACTGATTTGATAATCCTAACTTACCTGAAAAAAAGAAGTTTAGTCACATTAACATCTGACTTTTTAAATGGCTATGTGCCTTTTTATACAGTGTATGTAAACTTCTGGTTTCAACTGAATATGTCATTTAAAAAGCAGACTGTGTGCACCAGTCATAATTGAGCAAACAATATTGCAACAGTGTAAAAATATGTCCAACAAGTGGCTCGAAGCAACAGTCCATTACAGCAGATATATCTGGGAGCTGATGAATGTGTGTGCTGGGTTGTAAAAAGTGTGCAAAATCCACTGACATGATTACTAAGTGTGTTGCATAAATCCCAACTGTCTCAGGAAGTTCACACCACTACCATTTAGCCATTGCTAGGATACAGAATTGTGAGCTCATGGCTGCTCGGGCTACTCTCTGATAGGCTGATTTCTCCCTCTGCTCATGACATCACGTTGTTGCCGGGTGAAATTGAACTCTGGTGGAAAGAAATAGAAAGAGAGAGAGAGAGAAAAGACATAGTCAGTTTGGGTTTCTCTGCAAGATACATGCAGGATTTTCTCAGCTTTAGGGTTTAACGTTTAAGGATCACCATGGAATTTGCTGACTTAATATTAGCCTTTTCAATGAATTAAAAACCTTGAACTTTCTTGAGCAGAAACCTGAAGTTTGGTGATGTTTTGCTATCTTGTTGGAACAACAGAAGATCACAGCGTGAATAAGTTTATGTAGGCCGGCGCTCATTTCATCTGAACTCTTTAACATCAGTCTGGGATCATAGGAATGTTTTTAGTAGCACCCCGTGGGCCGCCTTCGTGAACCTGTGGATGAAAATCCTGCAGGGTTTGGCTCTCGTCCACACCGTCTGATGGTCATTGTGCTCTGTCAGCAATTGCCAACTCTATTCAAGGCTCCTGTTTGCATGCACTGTAAAAAGACTATTGTTGAGTTCCACTTTGGTGCTGTAGACAATGATTGCCTTGACTTGTTTTGCTTATTTTTCCAAGACAAGAAAGCTGTCCAATGGGTTTCAGAAAGATATAGAAATGCTATAATCTAATCAGACGTCTTGATGCAATGCACATCAGTTTTATTAGAGGTATACTGTATTATACGAGCCATTTACCTCAGCTAGGACATTTCATTAGGAGCTGTAAAGTAATAAAACCTTCACCCCCTGACGGCATATACAATAACTGCATGGGTTTAAGGCTGTGCATGAAAAAATATACAAGTCTCTTCACAGAAAGTCTTATAAGTTTGTAGGAGGGACATGTCTGGACAAGATAGAAAAAACAAAAGTGGAGGGGGAGTAAGATTCTGTTGAGTGAAGTGATTCTATTGAACTGATTCCTTTAAATCATGTAAAGTGATTCGGTACTTTGCACTTTAAAAGGGATAATTCATTCAAATGACAGAAAGTCATATACGTTTGTGGGAGCGACATATCTGGACAAGATAGAAAACACTAAATTGGATGGGGGAGTCTTTTGAGTGAAGTGATTCTTTTAGACCGATTCATTTAAGTCATGTAAAGTGATTCTGTATGTTTGCATAAAGATAATTGGGATGCATAGGGATAATTTATTCAAATTACAGAAAGCCTCATAAGTTTGTGGGAGGGACATGTCTGGACAAGATTCTTTTAAGTGAATTGATTATTTTGGATGGTTGAGTCAATCGATTCATTCAAGTCATCTAAAGTGGTTCTGTATTAAAGGGATTGTTTATTCAAATGACAATTCAGAGTGTAGCCTGTAAAACATAATTTGATCAATTAGTTCTGACAGCATATGCTTTAGGTCATTGTAACTTATTAAACTAAGTTAATCATGTTCTAACTTAATTAGGTAAGTTATGCAAGCTGCTTTAAGTTAGTTTAACATAAGCTCAGTGGACTCATAAGGTTAATTTGATTCAGCTTAAAAAATTAAGGCAACCAGGAATTTTTTTTTACAGTGTAGGTGTAAATTATTGTTATTATTATTTAAATATGTAGAACATTAAAAATGATTTTTGGCTGAAACTGGGCAAGTCAACACCCAGCATGCCTTTTTTGTTTTTAAAAGATGTCTAATAGATGTCTAAACATAGTCATCTTGGCTAAAACAAGGCAAAATTTAGGCTGTCAGTGAAAATTTAATAGATGTCTAAGAATAGGCCAAAACTAGACTAGTCATCAAATAGACAGAAATCAATGCATACACATATAAAGTCTGTCTAATCTGTCTATTTGACAACTAGTCAAGTTTTAGGCAAGTCTTAGATGTCTAATAGATTTTCACTGACACCCCAAATTTAACCTTGTTTCAGCCAAGCTGTCTTTTTTAGATGTCTATTAAACACAAAATTGTTTGCTGGGAAGCTTCCAACAATTAGGGAGTTACTTAAAAACATATAAAAGCAAAACAAAATGGATTCCCATGGCTAGGCCCACACGAAATCTGCGGTGTAGAATTCCGCAGATTTTTAGATCATCATTGATTCTGTTTATTTACTTGTGTAATGTGTGTAAATTTATATTTATTCAGTTTTTTAAATTAAATTCAGTGATATTATTGACTAATATGAAAATATTTATATGATTGATTTACAATATAGCTTGTAAAGTAATATTTTCTGCCTTTTAGTAGATGTATTTAATGTTTACAATGCAAATCCAATTAGATCTATGTCTCTAGTATACTATAAGTTAAAAAGGTATTACTTTTTATTTAACTTATTAAGGTTTTAGTTATACTCCCAAAATCATTTCGCATAAATCCACAGATTTTTACCAAAATTCTGCGCAAAAATAGCAAAAAATGTCTGCAGATTCTGTCTGGCCCTACCCATGGCTCACGACACATTGAGATCTTATAAAGTAATACAACCAGTTTGTGCAAGATACAAATCATATTTTATGACTCCAAATCACAACAGTCCTAGCTACAAATCATATTTAAAGACCTACTTTAGAAAACAGGTCACATATAGATCATTTTGAGAGATGTAAACAATAACATTGTTCCTAATGTACTTCCTGTTTTACATTTAAATTTTCAATAGTTTCTGAGACTCATAAATGGTCCACGCATTGATAATAAATGTTATGACAGCTGTTTTAACGTTGAGATATGATTAAATTGCCTCTTGTTTCAGTTATTAAAATAGCTTGACAACAAGCTGGAAATAATCATGGGCCAATGGCATTACCATATTGAATTGGCCTGACGAGTGATTAAATCAGCAGCTAATTCAATTAGTTCAGGTGAACTTTCCCCATTTTGCTACTTTGAGACGATAAAACGATTCTGCAATAACAAGTTTACTTTGTTTATATGAGTGATAAATGTTGACAGTAGGTCACATTTGTTTTGTACGTGCCATACGTGATCTCAAACATGTTAGTTCTGTTACGTCAAATAAATGTCGAGTTTTGTTCTTGATCACGAATTATGCAGAAATACGAATTTCTGCTATTGTTAAAATATATATATCATCAGTATTACAAGCACTACTTTCCCCCATGTCACAGTTTTTGACACCCTTTCCATGAACGAAGTCATGAGCTGAGTGAATCACTGAATCGGCTCAAATGATCAGTTCACTGGAGAGTCGGCTCGAAAGAGGCCAGCAGAGGGGGGCGTGTCGCGCGCACGCTCATGCTGAAGTCGGACACTTGGAGAGCTTTGCGCACTGCGAACAGAGACACGGAGGATTACGGAGGAGTCTCATGTCCTCCTTCAGGTCCTGATCGTCCAAAGAAGAGCTGGACATGCCCAGACCAACACACCGTCTGTGACACCAGGATTCAGACCTTTACCTGGTTTAAGCTCGCCAGAATGAACGGAACCGCAGGCATCTGTAACCACTGCCGAAACACGATCAGAGAGAAGGTAAACGCTTTTCTCACTGTGTTTGTGCGTCTAAACTGTAATTCTACATCAGTTTGGGATTAATGATTAACATCTGTTCCTAAAACACTATTTTGATCATTATTGAAATGTATTAAAATGGTTGTACATAGAGTAGCAGTAGCTATATTTCTGGCGACTTAGTCATAGGCTATGCACACACACAAACATTTACATATATGTTTTATAATAATATATTAGTGCATAAACATTAAATTAGTAAGTATCAACGCCAAACTGGAACTAATCTAACAAGATAACTTAAGGATCACGATCCAAAAATAAACACACCCCAATTAATGTTGAGGAAAAATATATAAAATTATATTTTAATGAACACGAAAAATCAGGAGAAACTTATTTATAAGATTTTATATATATATATATATATATATATATATATATATATATATATATATATATATATATATATATATATATATATATATATATATTTGTAGTTTATATGTTTTTGTCAATAATTGATTTAAATGTATTATCTTTCTATTTCTAAAGACGTTAGATGACCGTCTTTAACTAACTCTTTGATAAAACTGTTTTATTTAAGTAAAACTAGACTTATTGACTTTATTCACTGAGAAACTGATAGAAATATTCATTTTTAGAAGGGGGTGTACTCGTATATGCTGAAAAATATAATTTGCCAATGCACCATTTAAATGGATAGTTCACACAAAAATAATAAAACAATAATAATCACTCACTATGAAGTGGTTCCAACCATTATGAGTTAATTTTTTTTTTTAGTTGAACACAAAAGAAGATATTTTGAAGAATGCTACTTAAACAACTACAATGGATATTAGTGGTTACAGGTTTTCAGCATTCTTCAAAATATCTTCTTTTGTGTTAAACAGAAAAAAGAAACTATGAACAAGTGAAGGCTGAGTAAATGAGTAAAAGATGATAGAAATTAATATTTTTTATGAACCATGAATGTTTGTATAGCAAATTCAACTACAACGCTGCATAAAAAAGGAGTATAAGTTTGTTTCTGCATGTGTAGTCACTGAAAAAAAAAACATATATATATATATATATATATATATATATATATATGCTGCAATGTACAAAAGTAAGGGCAAATTATCTTTCTTTATATATATATATATATATATATATATATATATATATATATATATATATATATATATATATATATATATATGTATACACAGTGCTCTGCATATATGAGTGCACCCCTCACAAATCTATGCTTTAAATTTATATTTTTAATAGGAAGCTACACAATATTATATTTGTTCGTATACATTAGATTAATCAGTACTGAAGCCAAATCTGGATCTTATCTAACAAAATAACTTACAATAACTGTGTTTAAAAACTAGAACAGACAAATTTATGTTATAGAAAAATATTAAATACAATAATTTTCAATTTGTTAATATGATTGGTGACTAAAATATAATTTTAATAAATATCTCTTTAATAAATCTTTTTTTTTTTTTTGTAAATGCGCAAAAATACATGCCTATATTCACTGAGAAATGGATACAAATATCTATTTTTAATGTGGGGTGCACCCAATTATGCTGAGCATTGTGTGTGTGTGTGTGTGTGTGTGTGTGTGTAAGTGTGTAATGTATGTATGTATATAATACGAATTTACTGTAGGGCAGTTATGCAGTACATCAGTGTGTTTTAAAGTTACATTGTGAAAATTACTGTATATATTACAGTAAAGATATAAAATACTGTAAATACATATACAGCAAGATAAATGGAAATGGTGTTGTGAATGTAAACAGTATTTTTGCTGTAATTGATTTACAGTAAGTTACTGGATATATATATATATATATATATATATATATATATATATATATATATATATATATATATATATATATATATATATATATATATATATTTGAACTCAGAATTATTAGTCCCCCTTTGAATCGGTTTTCATTTTTAAATATTTCCCAAATGATGTTTAACAGAGCAAGGACATTTTCACAGTATGTCTGATAATATTTTTTTTTCTTCCAGAGAAAGTGTTATTTGTTTTATGTCAGCTAGAATAAAAGCAGTTTTAAATTTTTTAAAAACCATTTTAAGGTCAAAATTATTAGCACTTTAAGCTATTATTTTTTCGATCTATAGAACAAACCATCGTTATACAATAATTTGCCTAATTACCCTAACCTGCCTAGTTAACTTAGTTAACCTAGTTAAGCCTTTAAATGTCACTTTAAGCTGTATAGAAGTGTCTTGAAAAAGATCTAGTAAAATATTATTTACTGTCATCATGGCGAAGATAAAATAAACCAGTTATTAGAAATGAGTTATTAAAACTATTATATTTAGAAATGTGTTGTTCTCTCTGTTAAACATAAACTTCAACTATATATACAGTACATTTATATATACACACACATACAGTAACACTTATACACACATATAGTATTGCCATTGCTTATTACACTATGCCTAATATTGCATAGTCAAGCCCGTAATTATTTATACCCCTGGAGTTGAACATTTAAAACAGTCAATAAGTCCTAAACGTATTTACACATACAGTCAAGTCCAAAATTATTCATACCCCTGTTGTTAAATACATTTTTAAAGACTTATTGACAGCTGCAAATCACTTACAGTAAATGCTAAGCGCTTCACACTGTGATTGTATCAGAGCCTGACAAGCTTAAGCGTAACCTCCACATCTCATCTCAAATCCTGCCGTCATCTTTCTCACTTTTTCTTTGGCTGGAAGACGTTATTTTTAGCTGTCATTAATCATGTCCAACACATGTGACCTACTTCTGCTCTGCACATCTCCCTTTTCACACACACCCAGCCAAACACTGCTCAAACTGGACTTTAATACAGACACACGAGCTGCTATTTATCAGACTGAACTATTGACTGAAGGGCTGTTTGTTTGATCTTCCGGTCTATAACTCCAGCCGCAAGCAAATACTGCCGGTTATGCTGTGGCTCTATGCAAACCTGTGTTTTTGAGTGTGTGCTCAGAGGAAGCCGGTTATGCGAGACTGGTTTGGGGGATTTGTGGTCAACTTTGTCATGTCAGCAGTTTTCTTCATTACCCTTTTCACTACTAGATTTCTCTCTTCAATATTAGCTAGGCTTTTTCTCACCTGCCGCTCTTCGAGGTTGTGATCATGCAGTTCAAAATCATCACAGTCTTACACTGACTAAGGAAAAAAGAGAAAAGAACTAGGGTATTCATAATTAGAGACAAATTAGGAAACAAAAATGACTGTGTGCATTAAAGGGATGATTCACAAAAGTTGCTAAATTGGTCATTATTAACTTATTGTCTTAAAAATTGATAGAGAATATTATTAGAAGACAAAAATAATAGATTAACTCTGTTAAATCTGTTAAATCTGGCTCCAGACACCTCTCCATGCTAATTTTGAGTGTTTTTGTTTGTTTGATTTAATGATAACCTATGGACCAAAGGTCAACCAGGTGGTTACAGTGCCTGTTAAAGGGTTAAAACAAGGGTTTTCTAATTATTTAGACCAATTGAATTTTTGTAAAGTCATCTGAAACATCTATTAACAAAAGCGGACTTCAAGATTTTACAGAAAAGTATATTGACCTTATTCTAAAATGCGGAAGTGCGCCTGTTATCGCGATTGTCTTAGAACTTCCGATTCAGTCGCCTTTGGGAGAAAAGACTAGGAATAATAAACGGCAGAAAATGGTCAAACTGCTTGCTCTACAAACATATTTTTGCATGACTTTACAGACAAAGTAGAATAATATAATAAAAAATATCAAATTGCAACATCAAGCAGCGTAACGAGCAGTTTTTACGCCAGAAAATGAATGGAATTAAATGAGACCGGAAGTCTTGAGCCAAAAAGATTTAAATGGCAGCGCCCGCTCGTCGGCGGAGAATAAGGTGAATAAAAGCAAGCACTGTTACCACTAAATAAATGAGGAAGCCTCAATTTCTAGTAAAATAAAAGTTATTAATTTTCATTCAAGTAAATATTTAATTAAGTTTTTTCTTGTCGTAATTTAAGAAAAATGTCATCTGATGTATACCAAAGTCCCTTCAAGGCAAGTCATTTACTCGGCGGCTGCTTATGGTCCGGCACAGCCTTTGAGCGGTCGCAAAGCCCTCGCCGTGGCTGATGTCGATGCGCACCTTCTAAAAATTTGACAATAAGCATCAATGACGTGTAGCGCAAGCTCTGTGATTGGTCGGCTTGGTTGTGGTTACAAGTGTGGGTGGTGCTGAGAGTCGTTATACAAGTGTTGAGTCCCATATAGGAGCTCCAGATGGAAACTTTTGTTTTGTGTTTACCTTATGATTTAAGTTTTTGCACGTCCGCCGGTTCCCACCACTGAATAAGCGAGTTCTATCTATTTGTAGCATTTAGCAAAAACAAAACACCCGTGATGAAACTAAGAGGAGTATAAAAACCTACTGCCAGCTAGTGTTATGAAAGTGTTATTGCAGAGCAACACAAACAAGTATAAATGCACAGCACGGCACTCGATGCAGAAGTATAAATCAGTCTTTAGTCACGTAGGTGTAATGTTCACTACGCCCCACAGACTTCCATTTATATGCATGGAAATGCGGCAGACCGGAAACACAAGCCTGTGCGACAAGTTTCGCAGTTCGCCACTTTGCAAAGTTCAAGCTTGGTGAACTCTGACCTGCAAAATTTAATCACATGATTGAGTGAGACCAATCAAAAATCAAAACATGATCTCTCTGGACAGAAATTTAAAATGTGGACCAATCGCTCGCTTTTTTAAATGTCTAATCATCTTGTTTAATCCAGCCCCTCTTCACATGCCGTACCACAGAATTTTGCATGTTCGAACTCTAGTGTGACTGCGGCATTAGTTTATATATTAATAAATAATTTAGTGCAGCTTCTTCTAAATCACAAAAATAAAATATTCTAGGTTGTTTTAACCCAACGTTGGGTAAAATATAGACTAACCGAACATTCGGTTATTAAAACAATAGAGAATTTTTTAGATTGTGATTTTTATTCAACATTTGAAGTTTCATTGCTAATAATTTCTCATGCTATACTTAAGGGGGGTTTATACTTCTGCGTCAAGAGCACTCGTATGCTCTGGTGCAGCCTTCATGCTGTTGCATACCCCTCGCTTTGGTTGACGCCGACGCTGACCTCTAAAAAAATTTAACTACATGTTGCAACAATGCGTAGCACAAGCTCTGTGATTGGTCGGCTTGGTTGGGCTGACCAGTGTGGGCGGGGTCGTGATCTGCATAAAACCTGTTGGAGCGAGTGTTTACAAATGTCAAGTCCCGTAAGAAACTCCATTTGGAAATTTTGTTTTGCTTTACCTTATGATTAAAGTTGTTGCACGTCCGCCGGTTACCACCTCAGAATGACCGAGTTTTAGCTAGTTCTACAGAAAGGTAGCATTCAGAAAAGACAAAATACCAGCAAAGAAACTCAACCCAGAGGAACATATAAACTTCACTGCCAGCTAGCGTTTCGGAAGTGTCATTGCAGAGCAACACAAACAGCACGCAGAAGTATAAATGCACTGCTACATGCAAGGCAGGCACCGTGGGTCACACCGATCACTCGACGCAGAAGTATAAACCAGCCTTAAAAATGTGCTCAAACAACACAGCTGATGATTGCTAATGTTATAGTAAAAAATAAAAGTGTTTCTTCACAAATTGACATTGCCAGGCCTGTCTTGCATAATACAGGGTTTAGTCACTTTTGTAAGAAAAAATGATGATGACGAAGAAAATCTCAATGAAGATGTTTATTCAGCATAGCAGTCTCAAAATACATGGCAGTACCTTGGATTCACCGGAGTCAGAATGAACCCTGAACATTCTTAAACTCAAACCTTTATACTGTTTTTGATGTTGCCTTTAGATGTTAATGATGTTGCTCCTTGGCTGTTGACCCAGCTGTTCTCCCTATCTCTCCATGTTAATGCAGTTTCAACACCATTGATGAGATGGTTCTTTGTGCACCACACCCATCCCCATTCTACAATTGTTACCATTTGGTTGAGATGTAGTCACCTCAAACAATGCAGAGACAAGACCTTGTTGACTTCTCTTTTCTCTCATAAGTCAGCCCTTTTGGGAAATGAGCATCAATTCACCATTTAGAGTGGAAGTTGGGTCGAGGCAGACTCATTTCTTACAGTCCCCTCTCTGATGCTCTTTGGCCCAGAAAGAAGCATCACAACCACTCTTTCACACATTACACCTCCCTTCATGGGCAGGTGCCCAGTGGCGGTAAAGCCCTGGCTTAGGTTGTTCTTGGCTGGGCACCAAAGAATCTTACCCGTCTTGGGGTCATCACCTCATGCACACTGGTTATTGCTCCATCCAATTAGGCAAGTTGTCATAGTCTCTTCTTTAAATTTGGAACTATAAAATATAAGTAATTTCTTGGGTTTAGGACAGGAGCACATGAGAACCATGACATCTAATGTTCTAATGTATCAGTCTAAAAAGTACTACAGCCAAAAGCCAAAGGAGCAAGAACATCAATCAATAGAGAAAATTGTGTGTGTGTGTGTGTGTGAGTGTGTGCGTGCGTGCGTACTTGTGTGTCTGCATGCTTGTATGCAAGTATCGTTTCTTCTCGTTCATTTTCTTAGCATGTACATTTTTTTTTTCATATGGACAACCATTGCATAGTATTGTCCATTTTTTTGCAAGCATTGTTCTTTTTTTCTCACTGTGTCTATTTTATCAGCGTACAAATCCTCATTAAAATCCAAGTGAAATCCACATTAAAAATCACACCATAAAAACATTAAACATTGCATTAACTACACCACATGAACATTTACTACACAACAAGTATTTGTGAGTGCAAGCATTTCCCTTTTTTTCTTATTTTTTTTATGTGTCGACAGTGTTAACATCCTCATTAAAATCCACATTAAAATCAAACATTAGAATCATTAAACATTCATATTAACTACACCACATTCGCATCCACTAGATAACAAATGTACACTCCCTACACAACAAACATTTGTTTGTGAAAAGTTTCCTGTGTTTTTTTTTTGGTTTTTTTTATAAACACATTGTGTCCACATTTTTCAGCATGGACATCTTTTATCCAAGTGTGCATTCAAGGACAGTAATATATGCTCTACATTACTGTATGCAACCTTTTTTTTTTTTTTCCAGTGTGGACATACTGATGACATCCACACTTTTGCATTTGTTGTACAGCAATATATTATGTATGTATGTATGTATGTATGTATGTATGTATGCATGTATGTATGCATGTATGTATGTATTCGTTTCTTCATATGTCAGTCTGTGGCCTTAGGCTTTTAGGCCTTCAATGTGGGTCCGTATTTTTACTATTTGTTTTCATTAACTTCCAAGTTTCTAAAAATGGTTTGATCTTCTCTTTTTCTTATCCACTGTTCTGTCTCTTCCATCTGGACAACAAGTCTCACTTGAAAAAGCAGTCACTGGTTTTCCATTTGTGCTGTTCTAACTTTTCTGTGTCTCTGGGTTTCTAGAACTTCATCAGCATCCCAACATCTCTTGGTTCTTAATCTCATTGGCATCTCTTGGTTTCTTGATTATCTTCACCATCTCTGAGTTTCTAGATGTAATCTGGGTCTTGACAATTCTAATTGATGCTGGACCTGGAGCTTTGGATCTCTGTTTGGTTTCTGTGATCAAGGTTTTTTTTTTTTTTTGGCTCTCATCCGGGCTTGAAAGTTCTGATCAATACTGGGCCTGGGGTTCTGGATCTCTCTGTTCTCTTGAAGAACCTTGTTCTTTGCATAATCTCCTCGTGGTCATACTGGCCTGTCTCACCCATGACTGGATCATCTTTCACCACACCTTTCAATCTGGAACGAGAATAAAAAGAAGAGGTTGCCCCCCCTTTCCCACACAAGTATCTTCTCACATTAAAGCATCACACAACAGTAATATTATTTTTAAAAAATAATTACATTAAAACATGTATCATAAATTACATTTAAACAATCAATATAATTTAAAATAATTTATTAGAAATTATACAGAATCACCCCCGTTTTGATAGTAAAAATATCTCTATAATATTGTACTATCATGAAACATTTTCTCCAATTCACATCAGCAGCTGCTTGAGACTGAGTTACAGTCATTTTCATGCAGGGATGTGTCTGAAAAGGTGTGAATGGGTCCTTCTTTCATTCCTTTCAACTCTTCCAGCTGGTTTTCTAGCCTGGCTATTTTCTTATGTAAATCTTTATAACTTGTCTTTCTTTTAACTGAAACATGACACTGTATTGCCTTGTGTCCTATAATTCCACATCTGAAACAAACAACTTCCTGGTCTTTCCTCATTTTCTCTAAACAATGTCTTGCTATGTGACCATTTTTTCCACATGTATGACAAACAATGCTTTGAGATTTTGCACCCTTCTGGCAATTTCTCGCAATGTGACCAGCTTTTCCACATGCATAACAAAGAACAACACCCATTGAGTTCACACTTGTAAATTTCCTTGCTCTGTGATGGAAACCATTGGATGAGCTTGCATATTCTCTGCTTGCAAAGGCAGCAACAGGATATCTCGCATCTTTCATTTGCCTCTGTGAATTTGCATTATTGTTGTAAAACTGTGTCATTTTACCAATGATTTCATTATAATCAGAGAGTGGTGTCACAAGCATTGTCACAGCAGAATGGGTGTCTGGGTCACACTTGTTGATCAAGGCAGACTTGAAACTGATGTCATCATAAGTAATATCAGGATTGCCACTAAATGTTTTAAACATCTCCAACAATCGTTCAGAAAATACTCTTGGGTGTTCCCCTCTCTTCATGTGTGTCTCAGATATTTTATCCCAGTTAACAGACATCACACCCAAGACTTCAAGCAGTGCCTGTTTCCTCTCTGACTTGTTTGCCGTTTTGTCTTTTACTTTCTGACCTAAAGCTCCAGACAAAGTTTCAGGCAGGCACATTCTTAGCAACACACATGCATCACCATCTGTATATTTGTACACCTCTGCATATTCCTCTAACCTCTTTAGGAAATCTAAAGGATCTTGTTCAGTAGGATCAAATTTTCCAATATTTGCGATCACAGCTTCTAGTTCATTTGGGTTAAACCCTCTAACCGTGTTATGGGTCGTTGATTCAACCCCTGCTTCAGTAATATGCATGGTGGTATTAGAGTGAACTGGTGCCATAGGAAATCTAACTGTACACTCTGAGCATTGACTTCTGACTGACTGAGAATCTCTCTCCCATTCCTCATCATCTTCCTGAATGTCTGTCATTTCTGGAACTCTATTTGCATTTAATGTCTCACTTGTGTTATTCTCTGTTAGGCCATTCTTTATGAAGAAGTTACAAGTAGCCCTTGCTTCTTCCAAATTAATGTAGAATGTTTCTACAGATGATGCCAACAAGTCTTTATGAGTTTTCAGACGTGTTATCTCATTCTGCATTCTGATCTTCTCTTCTTTCCATAATGCTTCACTAGCCTGGTAATATTTTGAAGCATTTATCTCAACACTGAGTCTTTCATTTTCAGCTTCTAACTCCACTACTCTCTTTCTAGTTACCTTGTATGAAGCAAGAACAGCTTGAAGTGCATTGGCAATTTTTCCTTTATTGTTCTTTGGCATTTTGGAAAAATTTTCAAATTTAGAGATAGCCCATTCATATGGCTTATCTACGACTTTCTCTATACCATCAAAAATTCCAACTGTGCCATGCTTAGCAATGTATTTAGCCATCATATCTTCCATTTTCACAATCTTATTAAGTTCACTTGAGTAATTCAATAGATTTTAGTTCTTTACTGACTGAACAGTACCAAGTTATTTAATACTTGATACAATTATTCACTGCTCCTGTGCAAATGAATAATAACAAAAAAAATTATGTCTGTACTTCAGTGTCTATTGAACATAGACACTCTCCATCAGGCCTCAAATTCTACTCTCAAAGCAATGTTTATCTGTATGTTATCAGATAAAACCAATCTGCATCAGTCCTTTGTGTTGTAATTTAAAAAACAAAACACTGCTACATTACATCAGGCAAAACCTCAAGAAAATTATCTTTAACGGTTCCAGACACCCTACCAAATATATTTTCTGTGACCACACTGCATCAAATCAATTCAGTTACTTTAGAATTTATAAAGAATTATGAAAACTTTATAAACCATTTTCACTTATGCTAGAAACATATTTTTAGAAATTACGTTAGAAACAACATTTCCAATACAACTCTGCCACTAGAATCAACACAGTTTAGCACAGTTTCATTCACTTTAGAAACCTAAACTTCAGCCCTTTGCTTCAATTACTTTAGAAACAACAATTTAATACAATTCTGCTACCACACTACGTCGGGTTAATTCAGTTTAGTTAGAATCTTAAACAAAATTGGCAGAATAGTACAGAATAGACTTAAGAACTCCTGCTAAAACTGAACAATACAAATTCTCTTCTGTCTTAAATTTTCTTTTCTAGATTTTTTAAACGAGGGGGATTCCTAACAACAAACATTTAAAAAGAAAACCTGCTTTTCTTACCTTTCTTTCCTTTGTTGTTTTGGAAGTCCTCACTGGATGGCTCGCCAGTGTAAGAAAAAATGATGATGACGAAGAAAATCTCAATGAAGATGTTTATTCAGCATAGCAGTCTCAAAATACATGGCAGTACCTTGGATTCACCGGAGTCAGAATGAACCCTGAACATTCTTAAACTCAAACCTTTATACTGTTTTTGATGTTGCCTTTAGATGTTAATGATGTTGCTCCTTGGCTGTTGACCCAGCTGTTCTCCCTATCTCTCCATGTTAATGCAGTTTCAACACCATTGATGAGATGGTTCTTTGTGCACCACACCCATCCCCATTCTACAATTGTTACCATTTGGTTGAGATGTAGTCACCTCAAACAATGCAGAGACAAGACCTTGTTGACTTCTCTTTTCTCTCATAAGTCAGCCCTTTTGGGAAATGAGCATCAATTCACCATTTAGAGTGGAAGTTGGGTCGAGGCAGACTCATTTCTTACACTTTCACAGAACAAAGTTTTGAAAACAAACTACCACTAAACAAACTGGGACTTGTCAAATCTCAGTGGGGGAGTCAATGAAGGGCAGTTTGTTTTTTTATTTATAGTTTGAACTACTATCATGCAATCCCATTGCACCTGTGTGAGCTCATTTTTACTTCTATTTGCTCTCACACACTTCAGAGAACAAGCAACAATGCCTCCTCTGTGGAATTCGGCTGTTAGAAAAACAGTGCAACTGGTTTAGTATCTCAATATCTTTGACTGAGACAAGACAGAAGCTGTGCATAAAAATGGTGCTGCTGAAGAGAGTTTTGCTGATTCAGCACCTGACACACTTCCTGCTCCTCCAGCTGCCGTGTTCGCTGGCGTGACATAATTGACCAATGAGTCGCACTGCCCCGTTACCACACAGTGACCTGCCGCCGGGACGTTCTGCCGTTTAAGCAGTGATCTGTGGGGAACATCTAGCCGTGAGAGCTAGAAATACTCAAAGTACTAATTGGGTGAGGACGCCAGTGGCTCTTTTGTCGCGGTGCCACCGGGCATCTGCTCAAGCAAAAGTAAAAGCTGTGGGTCCTGCCAGTGTGTTGCGTAATCTTTTATGAGTTTAATGGCATCAGTCAAGGACCACAGACTCTGACGCAATCAAATAACAGGGGGGATCCTTATGAGTGGAAGAAAGGGCAATGCTATGCTGTATTATATACAAAAAAAGCGATGAACTGTAATGTCATGAAAATAGTGATGCACAATACTTATTTTGTGATATAAATTGTGATATGAATACAATTTTACTACATGACTTAAATAACTATTTGCAAAAAATTACAATTTTAGATGGATCGGGATGATTCTGTAGGGGAGTGAATCTGCATGATACAGCATAATAAACAATCTACAAGCATAGATATACTCAATAAAGTAAAAGTTTCAAATAAATGAAACAGCTTTTATTATTTTTGAGGAGTCTAACTGTATTCAGCATACAGTAATTGAATAATCAAGTGTAAAAATAATACTGCATAGTCTTTATTGTATGAACAATTCAATAAAAGTAATTGTTATACATTTTTTATTACAATTACAAACGGTACGATTTCTTATGCCTGAATGCTTTTAAAACCCTCATACAGTCACAGGCCTCAAAAAAACACTTGTGAAATAATTGAATATAATTCAACTTATCATTGAATATTCTGCGATGTAACTATTGCGAATGATCACATCGCGATATCGATACTGAAATGATTCGATATATTGTGCAGCCCTACATGAAAATATATATTTTGTAGTTAATTTCAGTTTGGTTTCATATAGAATGTGCAATTGCTGTTTAATGAAGTGCAGTAATGATCATTTGTCAGAAATGGAGGTTGAATTTAAAATGTTTTCAATAGATTTTAAAATGCCAAAAAGATCTGGCATACAAGTCTAGGCATGGGCCGGTATAAGACCCTTGTATAAAAAGATCAATGTATCACAGTGTTGTGATTACTGCTCTAAAATATATTCTTTTTAAATGTCTGGGTAAAAAACAAAAACTTTTCCCCACTTTGAGCACAATATATTTTATTTTGAGAAACATTTTAAATATCTTTGAGGAGTAAACATGTCAGGCTAAATAATGAAAATGAATCACTGACTTCTGCTGTCTTCATTAGTTTCTGAAACACAGATGTCTTTACAATTTAAAACAGCATCTTTGGGTATCTTTTCAACTGGAGAGCCTGTTGTTCTAAAAAAACAACAACAAAAAAACGTAAATAATCTTATACCTTAGGAACTGTATAGCAAATTTTGGTGATTTTAAAACCTTGACTTTTTCCGGTATAACTTAAAAATGCTATTGTCCCATGCCTATCCACGTCACACTGAGGAAAGTGTTATTTCCATGTATATATATTAATGAACAATTTAGTGTATTTTTTTCTAATCACACACTCTAAAAAATGTTGGGTTGTATTACCCCAACGTTAGATCAAATATTAATAAACCCAACATTAGGTTATTTTTCAATCCAATTTAAAAATGACATTCTTACAACGTTAAAACAACCCCGAATATTGTAGAGTGGCAGTTATTTGAGAAGTGATTTGTGCATTTTGAATAGTAACATTTATGAATTATTATTATTATGATTTTTACTTTGTTTTTCACACCAGTAAGTCTAATAAATAAAATAATTTTCCTTCGGTTTAGTCTCTGGTTTATTAAAGATAGCCATAGCGTAATGTCAACTATTCAAGTGTATTTTTTATGCAGCGGATGCTCTTCCAGCCACAACCCAGTACTGGGAAACCCCCATACACTCTCACATTCACACACACACTCATACACTACAGCCAATTTAGTTAATTCAATTCAGAGCACAGGATGAAACCCATGTGAAAACGGGGAGAACATGCAAACTCCACTCAGAAATGGCAACCGACCCAGCCAGGACTCGAACCAGCGACCTTCTTACTGTGAGGCGACAGTGCTAGCAACCGTGCTGGCTTTTTAAATATATCGATATTTAAATCTTTTTTCAGAGTAACAAAATGGTTTTTCTACAATAGACCCGCCTTTCAATATAATTTATTTTATTCATATAACACTATAATGTGATCTCCAGTAAAACCTTCATAAAAACCCTCCGCACTCTCATTAATTCCCATTACTATTCTTCACTGGAGATCAAACTTAATCCTAATCTTCAGTGAGACCCTGCATATCTGTGATCGGATCTGGATGGAGACTTGCTAGTGGCCAAGTGTTCCAGAACGTTACATCACACCTCCCTCCCCGTCCCTCCTATTCCATATTTTACACATGCAGTCATTTATGCAGCAGTCTCTTTGTTCCAACTCAGTCCTAAAGAAACTGTTTATCATTAGTTTAAGATGAGACACTACAGGCAAAACTCTTTGTTTCTTACAATCTTTAAGTGTTTGTTTTTTTGGCGTTTACAATAAACATAACACACTTTTATTTCTATTTTTTTGTTGTTGTTTCTACTCTTTATCAATTTCTGAACTCTGTAGATTAGGATATAGGAAACAGAAATTGAGATTGTCGATTGTTTTTTTTACTTTTTTGACATATAGCTGAGGGAAACAGCTTCTGAAATGGGGGAAGGGGGTTGTAGGATGTTGGGCACTGCTAATAAAATGGAGATAGATTTGAATGTTAGATTTGAATCCAGTTGTGGGAGATTACACCCCACCGGATGTACTGTCGAGATCCTCACATGTAAGATCTTTTATTATTGAAGAATTCCATGATGATGACAATGGAGGAATTATTTTTTAATTTACGTATTATACTGCTGCTTCTTGCAAAATGAACAGTCATAATTCTTCACTTTAGTAGCTCTTACATACATAAAATGTCATGGTTTTATTTATGTCTGCATTGTGAAGAACTTTACACATGGATTTTGTTTACTAATAATGAGCTTGATTGAGTTTGAATGAAAAAAAAATTAAATGATGAGTTTTGAATTATCCTCTCTGTAAAAAGCTCTGAAAAAGAATTCGGAACATGTCTTGATTAAATTTTCAGATTTTTATGCTTGAAAGTGAAAATTAGTGCATTATTAAACAACATTTTTGAAAGCGTAATATAAAAACTTGTGTACAAGTACACACTAAAAAGATTAGGTTTGTTGTTTGTTCAAACTACTTTGAGTTTTTTGGGGGACTTTATTGTTTTATGTTCAATCCACATAAATCGAGCTGACTTAATTTCTTCATGTTGTCCTAACACAAATTGACTGTGAGGAACTCTATTTTTAAAAACCTTTTTACAATTTATAATGATAAAATATTATCTACGTCCATCAACGACAACTCTCGGGGACAAAAGTTATTTTATGTTCAATCCACTTAAATTTGTAAAAGATAAGTTAACTTAATTCCTTCACGTTGCCCCAACACAAACTGATTGTGTGGATCCCAGCATTTTTCAGAGTGGGGTACTGTGATGTCATAATAGCCATCTTCATGCTATGGAAGGAACAGTTTTTTCTAGACTTTTCACCAGGGGTGGACTCAACCAATAAGTGAAGTAAGCAGCCGTCTATATTAATAATAACTCCTTTAAAATGTTCTATCATGTTGTAAAATCTGTCTATAACCATTTAGATTTTAACATTATTACTTGTTTTCAAATTTGGGGGTCCCCATGAACAATGGAATGCACATGCAAATATTAAAATCTAAAATTACAAATATGGCTAAATGTTTGTGAGCTTGCTTTTAATTTGTGAATTTATTGTATTTAATTTTACATTAAGGCGATAAAGGTTCCACTTAAAATGTATAATTAACATGCAGCTTATTTACAAAAAACAAAACAAAAGAAAAATGAATCTACAGAGAAAAAAAATCTATAGAGAAAGAGAATGTTTCAAGTTTCAGTTTTAGGCCCCCATACCTGGGATTGCTGGGATTGCCCCAAATCAAAAAAAGTTTACCCCTGCTTTTCACCTCACAAGCTGGTGTCGTGTGGACAAAAGGATGAAAAAAATCTTCAACTTTTGTGTGTTGACTTGTAAATCTGTTGCCATGTAGACGGGACCTTAAATACTCTATTAATGTGCGGTTTTGTTCACCATTCCCTTTCCTATCATGGCACAAACAATCCTTCATTTTACCCTGGAACAAAGACGACATGATCAGACTCTACAACACAAACACACTTGTGCAAAACCATGGAAGACTTTGAGTACAACAAATACACTTCGCTGAACATGTACACAGACATCACCTATATGTATTACATAACTGCAGGTTAACTGTGCTTATGATAACTGTTAAAAGCTGTTAGCTACTAAGTAATTAGTAAAATTATTGGTGACTAATAAAGTTATGGTAATTAATCTTAGCTTTTCCGAATTTGACTGTAATACAATAATGTGCACCTTTTGTAAAGCTGCTTTGAAACAATACTTATTGTGAAAAGCGCTATAGAAATAAGCTTGAATTAAACTGAACTCATCTTGAGTTGGGCTGATAGCAGAGCTCAGGTCTTTGAAGGAAAGGAAGTATAACAGGACTCTTGGACAGACTTTGCGAATCAAAAGCTTGACTGGGCAAGAGCTCGAACAATAGCATCCTTTAATAAAGCTGACATGTCTAGGGCTGAGAGCACTGTTGTGTTCAGACACCTCCAAAGTCCATTTGAGCATGCTTAACAGACTGAAGATCAAGGAGTGGCTGTTTTGAGGTTGTTTTAAAACCACAGCCTTGATTTTTATGAAATGACCTGTCCTGTACATACAGTACTGTACAACCATATAAGAAACACCCTCACAAAAATGAACAATCTAGGTAAAACACTTTACACAATAAGGAAGTATTAGTTAATGCATTTACTAACATGAACAACCAATTTATTACTGTAGTTGTTCATGTTAGTTAATGAAAATACAGTTGTTCACTGTTAGTTTGTGTTAACTCACATTGCATTAACTAATATTTTTAAACATGACTTTAGATGTTAATACATTAGGAAATGTTGAACTGATTAATAAATGCTGTACAAACATTGTTTATAATTAGTTCATGTTAGTAAATACATTAACTAATAAAACCTAATTGTAAAGTATGATCATAAAGCTCTATAGTTTTTAAACACTGTTTAATATTTACAATGGTAAACGAAGTAAAGTAAATGCTACTTTACAAGTAACATTAAGATACTTTAAATCATGGGTAAAAGAGTTTATGAAGGCTAAAAATTAAATATGTTCATCTGAAATGAACTTAATCTACATTAAATATATAGTAGATACGCAGTGGGTAGCACGATTTCCTCACAGCAAAAAGGTCGCTGGTTCGAGCCCTGGCTGGGTCAGTTGGCATTTCTGTGTGGAGTTTGCTACGGGTGCTCCGGCATCCCCCACAGTCCAATGGCATGCGTTATAGGTGAATAGAATAAGCTAAATTGGCCGTGGTGTATGTGTGTGAATGTGAGAGTGTATGGGTGTTTCCCAGTGTTGGGTTGCGGCTGGAAGAACATATGCTGGTTAAGTCATGAGATAGTGGCTCATTACGCTGTGGCCACCCCTAATGAATAAAGGGACTAGGCTAAAAAAAAAAATGAATGAATGAACAACAATAATAAAAATAAGAATAAACTATTTTTATATTTAGGGCCTTTAAAATTGCATCTCAAGGCACTTTACAGACATATAATATGTGCAGGTGTAAATATACATACAAGGATGAATACAAAGAAACAATAATAATTAAATAAATTATTAAAAACAAAATAATAATAGTAATAGATCTAAAAATTTGATAAAATCAAATAAAAGCTACCCTAAAAAAGTAAGTTTTAAAAGATGATTTAAAATTATTAAATGACAGAGCCTATTATAATGGTTTAATATCAATACACTAGTAAATTGCGCTAAAAAAAATACACGTAGAAAATTATATAGTATGTTTAGCACGTTTTTTATCATACACCAGTAAAAGCAAAGTTATTTAAGTTTTTAAATTAATAAATCACGCTACTGCTCAAAACCCTATCATCATACAAGATTTAATATTTTGCATTTGTTTTGTCTATTAATATCCACAGAAAAAAATTAATTCATGCGCAATATATACATTTAAGATCAAAATTTCTGAAGTTTTTATCTCAGTTCTTTCATATTTCTAATGTACAGTTAATTTATTTGTCCTACTGTGAATTTATTTATTTTTCAAATATTCCCCAAATAATGTTTAACAGAGCAAGGAGTTTATCACAGAATTTCCGATAATATATTTTTTCTTTTGGAGAAAGTCTTATTTGTTTAATTTCGGCTAGAATAAAGGCATTTTTTATTTTTTTTTAAACCATTTTAATGAAGTCATGTGCTATTTTGGGCTTTCTGCCTGGATTTTGCCAACCCAAACATGCAGAGGTGTAAATGCAAAAGTTTGGTATCATTTTAAAGAAAACTCTTTGAATTTTTATTAAACACTGTTAAAGGGATTACAATAATTGTTTATGTTGTCAGTGTTATAATAAACTTCTCCAAAAAGAGGCGCTTTTTTTTTTTATAAACTCAAGTTAAAAGTGTACCTTTTAGGTTCTGCGTGATCTAGGTTGCGGTAATTAATTTTGTTGGTTCCTGCACATGTCAGTGTTCATAGGAAAAAGAAAAATCTCTCTTTTGTGATTATGCAAAAGTTATTATATTCCAAGTAATGACAGAACCAAGCCACTTTAAACCTTTAAAATTGTAAAGACTGTGGAAGTAAATAATGTCACGGACTCGGTACCGGGTACGCAGAGTTTAGGAGGTGTTATGTTCAATATTATTACCCCCCTTAAGCAATATTATTTTTTTTTATTACCGACTTGCCTAATTAACCAAGCCTTTAAATGTCACTTTAAGCTGAATACTAGTATCTTGAAAAATATCTAGTAAAATATTATTTACTGTCATCATGGCAAAGATAAGAAATCAGTTATTAGAAATGAGTTATTAAAACTATTATGTGTAAAAATGTTAAAACAAAATCTTTTCTCCCTTAAACAGAAATTGGGGAAAAAATATACAGGGGGGCTAAAAATTCTGACTTCAGCTGTATATACATACGTTGATGATTTTTCAATCTCTTCATGGCCGCTGGTACTGCAGTCATGACTACAGCACGGTTACTGTGGTGCCTCAGAATGACAGTCTCAGGCTTTATCAGTGCTGATAGTGTGCTGTGTTATTATTGGCTAAGAGCGGTGATGCGTTCTCAAGGTGCAGGTCACAGTGGTCACAGAGCCGTGTCAATGTTTCCGGAATGGCCAATCAGTGCAGCTTCACTGCAAACACACACTTTGTGCACACATTTCAATTAGTCTGTGGTGTGGTTTTTCCCTCTGTCTTATCCATATCTGTTCTCCCTCACGTCATGTGTTTGAGTTTGATTATTATGTAATGGGAATGAGGTAAAGGCTTCTTATGATTTACAGTACATAAAAATAAAAGAAACGGTGGTTTTGTTTACCCAAATGCTGGCTCGAATTTAGGGGTTAAAAACTGTATATTCAAAAAAATAAATTGGGTTTGTACATATTTTTTTTAACATGTAATTTTGTTAAATATACTATGAATATAAAAATATATGCTTTAAAACTTTTGGGTCAGCATTTAATTGATCAAAGTGATATTTAAGAAATTAAATATTTATATTTCAGAAGATAATGATTTATTAAATTAGGAATCAATTACATTATATACTAATTTCTACAAAGATTTCCCTTTGCATTTTTACACATAAGATCTATAATATAGTTTTTGCATGCTGATAAAAATGCTATCAAAGAGAGACATGTTTACATAGATATGTGGAAAGGGCTTAAAAGTTATGCATGCATACTATATTATTAGACTATTATATTATTAGACTGTCGAATACACAAGACGTGTCACTTGTATAGTTTGTAATGGGGAAAAGTGTAACAGTCAATATGGTGAATGAAGCCCCGCCTACTAGTACAGGAGCCAGTCATCGATCGATATAGACTGACGATTCTCAAGGGTAGGGCTTGCAGCAGATATGTGCTTTTATAATAGTTTGGTGGTCAACAAACCAACTGGATTCTCAGCGAATACTTGCTTCACAGACATAAGAAATATATCTACTTAAAGCTTGAAATTTGTACTTTGTATTGAAACAACTACACTTGAAAAAAAAAGTTCTGTCCAATAATCTGTATGAAACAAACGCGAGGTGCAGTCCCATCACATGACAGCAGCAACCATTCAAACGCCCACAAACCTGTAAACAAAGAGTAATTTCTGAAGGAGATTCACCATCAAGACCAAGTTTTGAATTACTTCAGAAGAGCAGTGCGATCTGACCAAGCATTATTCAGAGGATGGTAATGTGTAAAATGGCCACAAACAAGGTTAATGTCGTGATCTAGCTCTTTTTGAGTGCTCATGCGCATTAACTCAGGCAACCTGAAAAAAATGCTGATTTGTTTGATTCAAACGTTTAGAAACTAAACCTGACGGTTGTTTAATTTTATTGGTCATTCTAAATATGTAGTGTAATCGTAAGCTTGGCTGTTAGTTTTAGAGAATTCAATGTTTCCCCATTCAGACAGAATGCCCAAGAGGTATTTCAAAAATAGTCGCCGAGTGAAATGACTTTGATGACTTTTGACTTTCCTTAAAGGACTTTAATATAGCCTATGCTGTATAAAAAACATCAGTTTTTGTATTTAGTGTTTCACAAGTGTTTTCTATTTATTTTACCACAGCTAAATTAGGAAATGACCCTAAGCTTATGGCATTTCTTCCAAGACGTGTGCTTAGTATACACATTTTAATAAAACTACAGCGCCTTAAACCGAAACTTCATACCGCCCAATGCCCAGCCATGCTTTAAACTATTAAAAATGTTAATAAAAGTCACTTTTTCAAACGTTTTCAATGTTAAAAGTTGTTGGAAGAATTATCAAGGTCTCATAATGCCATTCAAAAGCATGAATAAATAGGTTAACATAAAAACAAGAATCACAAAATACAGAAAACTAACCATTAATGAATATTTTTACAGTGTATGCTCTAGGGTTGTGCCGATAGACGATGCCATCGTCCATCACCGATGGCCGACAAACTTTACGATGCTGAGCCGGCATCGCGACCCATCGCCCCGGCCCACATTTATATTGATATATAACTTATTATTTTTCTTTTTTACTTTTGTTTTTTTTTTTTATTCGTTTTAACATAACAGAACAAACAGATCACCAGAGGCATCACATACAATTAATACATTCTTCTTATACAGTCGTTTTTAAAGTACAGGTTACTATCCCATTAGCCCCCCACCCCAACCCGCCCGCAAAAGGTACTGTATTATAAGCATAAACACCAACATAGTTTCCTTCAAGTCCATATGATTCAGTCTTTTACAATCTGTGATGTATAACTTATTATTTGCATGTCACCTTAATAGCCATAACGGTCTTTTCATGAGCTGTGTTAAATGTTACATATAGCTGCCGCTTGCATGGCTGACAGCAACGTGAGAATTAAATGAAGGATTATACAGCACCTCTCCCGCTTAAAATGTGTAGATTCAGTGGCAAACACTGTTACCAGCAAGACTTCCCACAGACTTTACAGTGAATGGCTTTAGTCATTTTCATAGCGGACTTGAAACACTGGAAGTCTTTTATCCACTCTTGGAAAAGTGCAAATGGTGGATTAAAATTCAGCACATGATCACTTATAATATGTGCCATTAATAGTAACTGGTAAATCTATCAGTGTTATTTTCAATCTCTCGTCTTCAGCGCTTCACTTTTTTTTCTCGATTGTATACAACTACAGCTATAGCTTCTGTCATCTGAAGGCAGAAGGCATGGGCTGAGATATTGACAGCTGATATTAACCAATCATTCACGTTCAGTTCCAGGGCAGTGAGCCAATAAGAAGAGCACAAAGGCGGGGCAAGCATTGCGGGCTTTTTTAACTTCAGCAAGTTCACATAACAACTGTTTTAATTTGTTCCTGAGAGCTGCGTTTGGCGTTTTTAGGTGCAAAGATGCAATCTGCATAAATGTCTCCTAAATCTGCGCACACAGTAAGGATTTTGCAGTGAAAACAATGAAAATGTATGCACTACAGTAAACTCCAACCGAACTTTCATCTCCACCAGTTGTGGAAAAAGCCATTAGAACGACACAGATCACTGTGCTTATTCATGCCAGAGTCCTGCGGAAAAAAGTAATGACTGGTCATTTGTTTGTAACTTTATTTATTTATGATTTGGTTGTGGGTAAAGCAAAGACCATGTGGGTCAGGTAGTGAAAAGGGTAGGCTACAATGAATTCATTCGTTATGAATTAATTGATATTTAACAACCACCCCCACCCCCTGCCTACGACGACGATGGCATCGTCCATCGCGATGTTTCACTTTAGACATCGTACGATGCTAAATTGGTCAACATCTATGAAAGACGCACTAGACACCTGTGTGTACATACAGCGCTGTATTTGGCCATAACATGCATGACATCACAGTTTTCTCTTTTTTTGATGCTTCATGGAGACTATAATCGTATTGTTTTCAAAAATGCGTAACACTAAAACTCGTGGTCATTTTCAGTTCCCAAAACCACCACTATTATGTAAATAAAAGTCTGAATGCATCAAAGTTTACTGTTTTAGTTGAAAACTTTGCTGTATAAACATCTCCTCCTTAGTTAACCCGAACAACACTATTGTACACACACACTGAATGTGTTTCAGTCGAGTTGGTTAGCACTGGAGGCCTCTCTTTTCAAAAGCCTTTCTGTATTTTATTCCTCCTTTGACCTCTCTCTTTGTCGCTTGTCCTCCGTTTATGAGCAGTCTATTTACTCTCTTTTATATGTAGAGCCTTGTTCAAAAGTGCAGACGTACAGTAAGAAACCAGCAAAGCCACAAAACTTTCCTTATCTTTTAGACGCTCAACCTTTGCTCTGTTTTTTTGTGCATTCATGAAAAAAAACAACCAACTTGACTGTGCAAACATATTTGGTACCAGATTTACTGCTTAGTACTTGGAGGTTAGTGTTTTATAAACAGCGCTGGTTTCCATCAAGGGCTCAGGAGTGAAGGCAAAACACTTCTGACCGCAAATACAACTCGGTTTGTGTATTTGTGGTGGCTGGGGGGTGGCGGAGGGATATCCTGAACAAACCCAAACCATGAAGAGAAGGAAGGAAAGATAGATAAATTGAAAAGGGAGGGTGAGAATGACAGGGAAAATGGTTTGGTGGTGTCTCCAGGTCTCAGGCCACTGAACTGAAGTGACCCTTATACCCTTGGCTATCTGTCAGTGTAGTGAACAAACCAAGTGTGCCGCAAGCCTACGTTTGAGTGAAGGTTTCGGCCGTTAGATCGCCCCCTGGGGGCTGGCTGCAGTACAAGTCATAAAGCCCGCCTCCTCCGTGTTAATGAAGGAGACTTGAGCCCAAATAAAAAAAATATTACACTTGCAATAAAATGTCCCGAAAGATAGTTCTGGTCGATTAAGGCACTGGTTATTGTGCTGAAATAGGTGCAGATCTTCATTTTTGTAAACAGTTTGTTTTTAGCAGTAATTTAATGCTGGGCGTGTCATCGTGATTGACAGCTGTGATTGACAGTTTCTCAAAGCGCGGCGTCTGCGCTTCGGCAGGAGACTGAAGTAGACTGAAATGTTATTATTCGATTTCTGTGTTATTTTACCATGACAAAATGAGTTCAGCAGTAAACAGTTTCTGACATACATGATCCTGGTGGAACACTGTTTATTTGCTAAGTTCAGGGCTTTTTTCGGGCTTTATTAGTTTGCTGATACACGCCTAGCCACCCAGATAGCAAAACACAGTTCCGGCTAGATTCTCGCCTGCCGGAGACTTATCTCTTAGGCCGTACTCACACTAGGTACAGTTGCCTCGAACCGGGCCAAAGCACGCTTGTCCCCCCTCCCGTCTCCCCCGACGGCCCGCGCTCACACCATACCGGGCCACGGCACGCTTACGTCATCGCTGCTGCGCTGTTCAGAAGCGCTCTCTATGGCAAGCCTTTTTAGCATTTAAATCTTTGTTCTGACTCCATAAATATATTTAGAGATATCTCTAATTATATTTTGACTAGTCATAATTATAATTCGACTAGTCAGAATAACAATTAGAGATATCTACAATTGCAAATGTACTAGTACGAAATCAGATTGGAGATATCTGCAAATATATTATGACTAGTCATATTCCTCCATTGACTTCCATTGAAAAATATTTGCAGATATCTAAATGAGTTTTGACTCGGCACAATTGTAATTAGAGATATCTCTAACTGAGTTTTTACTAGTCATACATTTGGAGATGTCTTTAATTCGTAATATTTAGAGATATTTACAAATATATTTGAAGATATCTCTAATTAATTTACTAATAGTCGAATTACAGTTGTAGATATCTTGAATTGGATTTTTGACGAGTCAAAACTCAGTTAGAGATATCTGCAAATATTTTTCTATGGAAGTCAATGGAGGAATATGACTAGTCATAATATATTTGCAGATATCTCCAATCTGATTTCGTACTAGTACAATTGTAATTGCAGATATCTCTAATTGTCATTCTGACAAGTCGAATTATAATAATGACTTGTCAAAATATATAATTATATCTGTAAATATATTTATGGATAGTCAGAACAAGGTTTAAATGTTAAAACGGCTTGCCATACGCTCTCATTTAGCAGCACAGTGAAGATTTCTCTAGTTATATCCTTTCAGTCGTTTGTTATGCAGTGACATGCAGTCAAATATTTCGCCAAACAGTCCTTAGGGATGCGGGGACACACAGTCAGATATTTTACCGAACAGATCCGCCACTTTTGGCGCTCATAAACAATCATTAAGCTCTCGTGCTGCAGGAATGAGGAGATCTGCTGAAGGCGCGCAGCTGGCGTGCTGTGAGGAGTTCTCGTCTTTAATAAACTACGGCAGTTTGCGATCACTGAACAGTAAGAATGATTAATAAATCCATATCAAAAAGTCCCTTAAAAGTCACGTCTCGCTTTCGGTTTCGGGCTTTGGCGCGTTTCGCGCTCACACACAAGCGTACCGCGCCAAAGCCCAAGTGTACCGCGCTCAGGCACACCTCTTCCAACCGGGCCAGGGCCGGCCAAGTGAACCGTGCTTGAGCCCGATTCAACGCACTCACACTTCTCAAACGATCCGGGAAACGGGCCTGGGCACGGTACGGATGGCATAGTGTGAGTAGGCCCTTAGAGCTCAGACTGACTAATGTTACCTCTGCTGGACCTACTCCGGATGCCTGGACTCACTACCCAATTCCAGCCCGAGTCAATCGAGCCAGATGCGGCGGCCGAGCGAGCAGGCGCTGCCGCATGCGAGCCGGAATCAGCCCGCGACGCTGCGAGTAAGTTATGCGCTGCGGCCTGGAGCTGGCGCGATTGAATATATAAAACCCTCATATTTGTTAACGTTATTACATCCATTTGTGTTGATATGACCGCAAACGCATGCTGAGAAGTTCGGGGGGCGTAGTTGATTTTACATAAAGCGTTTGATTGGAAGCTCGACTCTGCTCATTTTCGCGGCTCCTCCTCTGGCTCCATCAGACAATCCTTCTGCGCATGTCTGGCTCCAATTTCAGCAGTCTTTTGCGACAGTTTGTGCCCGTCAATCAGGCGTTTTGCCTTCAAGGCATTCAATGGGAAAAAGGGCTGTCGCGTCGTCCATATTTTTTACAGTCATTGGAACAAACACATACACACAAACACACCGCACGCACGCACGCACGCACGCACACACACACACACACACACACACACACAAAACACAAACAGGGTTTACATGGGACTTCTTACCTTTCACTGCAGCAGAAAGAAAAGTCTGTGAGGGACATTCAAAACAAACCTCAACAGGGAGACACAAAATTGCCACAAATAAGTGTTTAAAACACATACATTAAACATACTTTGATACTATTACTGTATTATCTAAGAAATTTCCTTAGCTTTTTGTTTGGGGAGCAATTTCTGAGGTATTAGTGTAACTAAAATAATGCCTGCTTTCAAACGCGTTTCACCTTCCCTCCACTGGGTGAGTAATCATTATAGCTCCGCCTTCAGAATAGCGCCATTGGTTGAGCCACAGTTGCTGGGCAGAAGTAAGCTCTTTTAAAAATTACAAATAGACTGAGATAACAGTCGTTGTACATTCACAGTCTTTCCATCCTCATTAATAATAAAAATACAACTTGTATAAAGAAATAAAATAACAAAAATTAACAAATAAAATAAACAATATCAAAGTTAATCAAATAATGAAGCAGCAGAGTTTATGCTGTAAAAAACATCCATTTTCGTATTTGATTCACAAGTGTTTTCCACTTGACTTTTGATGTTGAAAATTCAACTCAACAGTTTAACTAAGTGACTGTTATTGACATTTTAGTAGTTTGAAATAATATAGGCCTAATGTATAAGAAATAATACACCTATATAAAAAATAAGTATTAACAAAAAAAAAATTACTTGCAGTTTATTACAAGGTTTTTGTTTAAAAACAAATAATAATTATCACGATACAATGTTATATCATTTGATATCGAAAATTATTAAATATTTTTTTAAATTCTTAAAATATTAGGACGTTTACTCCTTTATTTTTAATTTACCAACATTACTAAGGCAAATAGATTCACCAGTCAAAAAAAAAAAAAAAAAAAAAAAAAAAAAAAAATATATATATATATATATATATATATATATATATATATATATATATATATATATATATATGTGTGTGTGTGTGTGTGTGTGTGTGTGTGTGTGTGTGTGTGTGTGTCTTTATCTTAAAATAAGATAAACATTAGTGTTGAAGTCTTCCTTTTGATAAATAAAATGTTACAAAGTGTGCACGATGGTAAAGTGTAAACGCTAAACAATTAAATCAAACTTTAGGGTAAATCAACATTTGTAAGGTGTCAGTAATAATGATAATGCGAGCACATCACACCATGTCACTCCATGTTTTCTCGACTGGAGATGACCCTAAGCTTATTAGCATTCCTTCCAAGATGTGTGCTCAGCATACACCTTTTAATAAAACTACAGCGCCTTATACCCGAAACTTCATAAATAAATAAATAAATTAACAAAAATTTACAAATAAAATAAACAATATCAAAATTAATAAAAAAATGTAGTAGCAGAGTTTATGCTGTAAAAAACATCAGTTTTCGTATTTGATACACTAATATTGATTCATTATCAATATTAATCAAATAATGTAGCAGGAGAGTTGAAGTTCCTAAAATATGAAATATCTTGCTTTTTGACTTTTCATCTCTCTTAATGTCTCTAAATATATCACAAAATCTTCTTTAAATACTACTAGTCTAGAAAAATTGACATTTATGAATATAAAATTTTCATAGTATCAACAAATTATTCATTAATAATATATCTTTTTATTCTAAAGTATTTTATCCTTAAGTAAAAAATGTAATTTAATGCAGTGATTCTTGTACAATCTGAGAACCACGTTATATTAGATATCACCCAGCCAGTGGAGTTTGCTGATTTTTAAAGAAAACAGACCTTAAACACGCCAATTTTGCATTGGCATGCCGCATACAGTTCACCTGGAGTTAATAACCCAAGTTACTGGCAAATCAAAAGTCCTATTAGCATACTTCGGCATGTACCCCATAGAGTCTGAACTTGCACATTCTGTCAGTTGGATTAAGAAATTAAAATAATAAAAGTCCTTTTGGTGGTTTTAAATGTCACCATGATGAATCAAGGATTCTCTTGTTACTCGATAGTCCCATCTCTAAGCTCTCACTATTGGTTAAGGCACTGCTTGATAATGTTTTACTGCATACACTTCAGTAAATAAATGTTTTATCAAATTTAAAATGTAACAAATTGAATCATGTCGTGAGTATATATTCACAATATTGTTTTGTTTCTTTCCCTCAGGAAAAAATGTCAAGACACATATCAACAGGACCAAGCTCATTTATTCCAGAAAACGAGGTAATGCAAAAAAATTTTAATATCTCTTCAATGATTGTAGCATGAACATTTGTAATTCGCTGCATCCGAAATTGCCTACAACTCAGTAGATACTGCATTTGAATTTAAGCGTATTACTAGGCTGTTAGAAAAGTATGTTCTATACAGAATGAATGCAAGTAGCATGAATGGAACTTGGTAAAGTCTAGATAGGATACACGGCTGGCCGGAAGTACGATATGCACATGAATACAGCAGCATTTTTTATGACACTGTATGACAACAATTAATATTTTTACAGTGCTGTGACAGTTGAGTTTAGAGTTAGGGTAGGGGTAGACGTTAAAAAATAAAATTTATTGGGTAATTTAGGTAACATAAATATTACTCGATACAACTACTGTATTTACGTTACTGTGATGGCTGGGTTTAAAGTTGGGGTGGGGGTAGACATTAATAAAACACAATTAATTTAATGGGAAATTTATTAAATAATATAAAAATGTTTTGTTAACTTCCATGCTGCATCCATATCTAATCTAGCAACAACCATGGAACTCGGACATATTACATGCGCCATTTTGTTATCATCACGTGATGTACCCGGGTCAGTTGCGTCGCTTCACTCCCATTCATGAATTCTCTCGCAGTGCATTATGAATCTTCAGAATCTCGCCGGAAGTAGTAGGTCATCCATGTACTTCTCGCATTCAGACATACTACTCAGCTTGCATGCTGTTTGCAGCATACTATATAGTATGGAAGTATGCGATTTCGGATGCAGCCATTGTATTATCTTATCTTGATGATAAGCTTGCAAAGAAAAATTTATTTGATCAAAAATATGGTGTAAATCAGTAATATTAGAGCTATTACAATGAATATAATTTTAAATTAATTTAATAAAAAATATAACAAAAAAATCTATTATTCCTTTTTTGGCAAATTTGGAATTTTCAGCATCACTAATTAATTTTTCAGTATCATGCGATCATCAGTCTTTCTAACATGCTTATTTGGTGCTCAAAAAGCATTTTTTTATTATTATTAAGCCTGTCTCAATATCTATTTTTTGATGTATGATATATTACACCAAAATATATTGCGATAAATTATATGTCATTTTAGGACCATTTTATGCCACTCATTATATAATGCCAAAATGACAATATAAAATCATAATGCAAGTACAAAAAGAATACATAATATTTCATTCTTAGGAATATTTTATTTAATTATAGTCAGTTTAACAATTTAATAATTAGGCATTGGAATCAGAATGTGAAAACACATACCCTAAATAAATAATAATAAATGTTAACAAAAAAGTGCAAGGTAAAAAGCATCAACAGGCTGCGATATCTGCTACTGCTTTTATTCTAGCGGAAATAAAAGAAATAAGATTTTCTCCAGAAGAAAAAAATATTATCAGACATACTGTGAAAATTTCCTTGCTCTGTTAAACATCATTTGGCAAATATAAAAAAAACTTCAACTGTTTATTGCATCACCAAAAATGATTGAGGTCATGTCCATGCGTTGTGCGATATGTCGATATATTGATTATTGTGACAGACCTAATTATTATATTGAAAACTTTATTTATATTTATATATATATTTTTTAATTGTTCTGATTATTTTGATCTTACTGATCCCAAATGTGAATGGTAGTGCATCCTAAACTACTATAATATATAGTCTTTCAACATCAAGTAGGTTAAATAAATCTTAAAGTATCTGTATAGTGTGTTTTTTTTTTATGGAAATTTCTTAATTTTTCCCACTCACATTCTCCCTCAATTCAAGTTCACCCAGCAAATATACTGTAACCGTTTTTTTCTCTTGTCAGCTGTTGTGCATTTCATTTTTGTTTTGAGTTCAGCCGGTTCAGAAGATGATTTTCACCGAATTCGAGTTAAGCTTGCCGGGAGATCTAAGAAAGTGTATTTGGATTGTAAATTGAATTATAGCATCTGTCCTCACTTTGCTGAATTAAGATGAACCTGAACCAGAGTTCAAATGTTTCTTGGCTTAAATTCATAACATCACACGGTGGTGCCTTCTCGCATTACGAAAAATGAAAAAGCTAAATCCAGTTGACTAGTATAATGCATATCTCTTATTTTATAATAGAATACTGGAGCGCTTATTACAAATTTATATTTGATATTGAACAATACGGCAGGGTGGCACAGCGGTAAGCACTGTCGCCTCACAGCAAGAAGGTTGCTGGTTCGAGTCCTGGCTGGGCGAGTTGGCATTTCTGTGTGGAGTTTGCATGTTTTCCATGTGTCCCCCACAGTCCAAAAACATGCGCTATAGGTGAATTGGATGAGCTAAATTATGAGTAGTGTATAAGTGCGTGGGTGAATGTGAGAGTGTATAGGTGTTTCCCACTACTGGGTGCGGCTAAAAGGGCATCCACTGCGTGAAACATATGCTGGAACAGTTGGTGGTTCATTCCGCTGTGGCGACCCCTGATAAATAGGGGACTAAGCCGAAGGAAAATTAAGAAATGAAGGAATTGTGTGGGACCCTGCATTTTTTACAGTGTATATAAAGAAAGTAATGTTAAAATAAAAGGTGTGGGGTGACATTGCAGGCATGGGATGTTGCCCTAATACAATAGTAGGGAAAAAACTAATATTATTGTCTGCACTCCCCGAATCCAGATCATAGGAGCAATGCCTTTGAGTGATTCCACAGTGATGCTCTTGGATGAAGAGTTCAGCGGCCGCATGGACAACCTGACACAAGTGATGGGCCTCCATCCGCATTACCTGCAAGCCTTCCTGCGCTGCCACTATTACCTCTTGAGGATGGACGGCCCTCTTCCACTCCACTACAGGCATTATATCGCAATAATGGTACAAACGCACATAGAAACACTTTAAATGGACACTTTGTGAAACTGTTGGTATAGTTGCATGAAGGATTTGTTTTTTTTTTCCATGTCTTCCAGGCTGCAGCAAGGCATCAGTGCTCCACGCTAGTATGTCACCATGTGCAAGAGTTTGAGCAGATTGGAGTCTGTTCTGATTGGCTGAGAGGTCTGGAGTTCTGCCCGCAACGGCTTCGCAACCTCAACGAGATTAATAAGATCCTCGCGCACAGACCCTGGCTCATCACCAAGCAACATATACAAGTAAACCCATTAGTTGGAGTCAGAATTATTAGCCTTCTTGAGTTATTAGCCCCCAGTATATTTTTTTCCCCCAGTTTCTGTTTAATAGAAATCTTTTCCAGCACTTTTCTAAACATAATAGTTTTAATAACTCATCTCTAATAACTGATTTATTTTAACTTTGCCATGATGACAGTAAATAATATTTGACTAGATATTCTTCAAGATACTAGTATTCAGCTTAAAGTGACATTTAAAGGCTTAACTAGGTTAATTAGGTTAATTAGGCGAGTAATTAGGCAAGTCATTGTATAACAATGGTTTGTTCTGTAGACAATCGAAAACAAATATTGCTTAAGGGGGCTAATAATATTGACCATAAAATGTTTTTTAAAAACTTAAAACTTTTATTCTTCTTTATTCCACCCAAAATAAAACAAAAGACTTTCTCCAGAAGAAAAAATATTATAGTAATTACTGTGAAAAAATTATTGCTCTGTTCAAAAACATTTGGGAAATATTTAAAAAAGAATTCACAGAAGGGCAAATACTGTTGTGAACTGTACATTAAATAGAAAAAAAAAACTAATGAACACAGAGTAAACAAGTTCTTGGCATTTGACTGTTTATCACAAGAAGACATTTGAGTTTGTTTCAGCATGGTTGCCATTGTATTATTAAGGTCTCATTTTTAGGGCTCTATTTTAACGATCTAGGCGCAGAATCTAAAGTGCAGTGCGCAAAAGCATTAAGGGCGAGTCAGAGTCTACTTTTGCTACTTTAAGGATGGAAAAATATGCTCTGCACCACAGTCTAACAGGGTTGTGCTTATTCTCTTAATGAGTTATGGGTGTATATTGAGTATAATGCCCATTAAACCAATCAGAGTCTCATCTCCCATTCCCTTTAAAAGTCAGTTGCGTCGCACCATAGTGGATTTGCTATTTACATGGGCGGACTTTGTAAGTGCAGAAACTGAACGCTTCACTAGCAAGAAAACAGTTAAACAAACCATCTGCAGCACGAGGATAAAGAATGTGCCTCCTCAATTTGGCCTCTTTACTTTCTCTGTACTCCTTTACTTTGGTAGATAGGGAATCGGTGTTGTACGCACTTCACTGAAGATGTCCATCAACTGTTATATTTAATTTTTTGTTTCAAAACTATTTCTAAATTCAGTTTTAATTTCCAGCAAATTAATAAATGAACAATAATAATGAAGTGTGGTCAAAAAACTGAGTTATATCCAAACACACGTCCTATTCTACTGCCCCATATTGTGACGCATACATCTTCAAAACCCAACAGGTGGACAAATCTAAACTTGTTTTTATTTAAAAAAATATAAATATGCTTATAATAAATAAAACTGCTTATAAAAATAACATTATACAAAAGCAAATTGTCATGAATAAAATAAAAAAAAGCCCCTTAAAATGAAGAAGGCATGGAGGTAGTGGTTTTTACATTGATTGAGAAAATAATAATTTTTGTAATATTTTGATCCTTTTGTAAAGACAATTGCGTATTGCTGTACATCCTGTGTGCATTAAGCGACGTGTATGAGGTTAAGGCACACAACAAACAGGTTCTGCGCTGGAATTTAGACCTGCTTTCAATTGCGCAGTCTATTTCAGTTCCTTAAAATAGCAATCCACCAACAATGCGCCTTAACAAACCTCTTTTCTAGACCAAACACAAATGTTAGAGAAAAAGTTTTTAAAATGTCATGTCCAACCTCTATGTATTTGACAACACTATCGTACTGTACTACATACCGTAATTTACTGTTCAGTGTAAATGAGCCATAAGATTGCAACCTAAATGTCCTCATCTGACTCTGTTTTTCAGGCTCTTGTGAAGACTGGAGAACACAGCTGGTCTCTGGCAGAGCTGGTTCACGCGGTCGTACTGTTGGCTCACTTCCACGCCCTGGCTAGTTTTGTGTTTGGCAGCGGTGTCAACCCTGACCCTGAGGTCACAGAAGTCAACGGGGTCACAGGTGACCTTTGCCCTCCAGTCATGAAGGGTTTATGCACCTGCCACCTAACAAACAGCAACCAAGCCAACGGGAACCCGAACACTGGGGTACGACAACGTTACAAAAGTGTCCATGTGTTGTTTCTCTCTCTGCATTCCATGAAGACATGTTCAGATCATGTTTCAGCAGAAGGCAAAAACAAGTCATACACAAAATGATCACTAACATTTTTGCCAAAATTACATTTATGGTATTTCAGTATTTTGTTTTTGAGGTTGCTATACAGCCCATAATTCATGTTTCTCTACTACAGCATATATATATATATATATATATATATATATATATATATATATATATATATATATATATATATATATATATATATATTTATATATATACACACACACACACACACACACACAAACACACAAACACACACACACACACTGTCAAGCCCAAAATAATTCATACCCTTGGCAAATTCTGACTTAAAGTGTAATTAAAAGCTGACAAATATCTCTTTCCACAATGATGCCTCTTGTATGTCGTCTCATTATCTTGTGGGAGAATTCGGTGTCGTTTCCGGTAAAAAAAAAAAAAAAAATTGCTGGTTGAATAAAAGGAACTTTAAGCCTGGGGTATGAATCATTTCGGGCTTGTGTACATATGTATACTTATTTTTATTGCATAGGAGTAGCATCAGATTTGTTAAACTCCATTCTTGTGCATTATAGAGTGAGTTGGAAGCTCTGATGGAGCGAATGAAGCGACTGCTGGAGGAGAGAGAGGATGATGATGCGTCAGAGGAGGAGATGTTCACTCGCTTCGAGAAAGAGAAGAAAGAGAGTCTCCTGGTGGTGTCTGCAGGTATTACAACACTAAGATTGTTTATATCTAACTTTGTTTTTCATGTGTTGTTGTCAGAATCAGTGGTGGGAAGAGTACTGAAAAATCATACACATTTATCATACACACGTTATTTTACACCACTGGTCAGGATGAAATACAGAGGTCTGTCTGTCTGAAAGCCAGTGTCTTTCATGCGTTACTGCTCCAGAATGAAAAAATCTGTCGGATTATGTCAACTTGACCTAAGGATATTTTTAAAATAAAGTTGGTTAAATGAACATAAACAGTTAAAAATCATTTGGATGTGCTCTCTGTCTCAAAGATATTTGTTATTTGTTCTTACCTTGACTCAAGAATTTTTGAACATACATACGTTAGGCAAGTAGATTTTTCTGCAATATGAAAGCTAGAAATGTCAAAATTTACAGCCATTAAAAAATGTGTTGGATTTTTTTTTAGGATCACTCGTAAAAAATATTAGATTTTTTTGTAGACTGAGACACTATCACTACAAAAACTGCACCAAAATTACTTTCAATTTACTTAGAGTTGAGATCTGATGCCATTTTAAGGCATTCATTTCACTGTTGGAACCAAAATGTGGAAATTCCAGAAAACATGCAAATAAAAGCTGAAACTTCTAACAGCTTTTTTTTTTCATGCTACGATTTGGTTTGGTACAGTTCACTTTTGGAGGTTTTTCTACCAAGTACTGTTTAAGTACCTCGTCCCTATTACCAAAACGTGATGTATACACAATGCTGATCACTGATGTTAGAGCAATACGGTGGGAGTTACAGTAATAAACCCACCCACTTTCAGCAATACTAAACTGACAATCCGCTTGTTTAGTGGTGACGTGTTGGTGACGTATAAAAAAACTGTTTCCGGGTCCAGGCCGCCACTCATTTGAATTCGAAAATATTAGTTTATGGTCACTTTTTATTCATATCACACATTAAAGTGAATTGCATATAAAATCATGGTGTAAACGACAATCTCTGTACTTGCTGCATCACAAATACCAAAACTATAACGATTTATAAAAAAAATGATTCACTTTCTGGCCAGAGGATATAAGATATAGACATATATATTGCAATCGTGATTTTCGAAAATATTACAGCGCTTTGTAAACGTTTATTATTACCATCATTTAATGAGTCTCACCAGTTATACATACAGTTTAATTGAGCGCTTGGATCTGGAAACTGCTTTGCGTGATGTCACACTTAACAAGCGGATTCACTGTCATACAAACCAAGCCAGAGCAAACCCCAACTAAGTGAGCATACTACACAGTGAAAAAGAGGCTAAAATCTTAATCTAAAAAAAAAATTACAACACTTCACTGTTAGTTTATAGATTTTTTTTGCTATGTCCGACCCCCAAACCCTCCCTTTTCCCTTTGCTGTTCATTACAGTGATGACTAAGTGGGGATTTAAAGGCATGAATTACCATGAAAACTCTGAAATATATGTTCTGTTAAATCTTGTATTGACGTTTATTGTTCTTTATGACGTTATTTTCTATTTATCATCAGTAGAAATTCTTAAAAAGAATAAATGATACAGTAATCGTTAGTCTTTGCACTTAAAACAGTGTGATTTGCATTTCCAGGGTTTGATGAGGAAGTGGTTCCTCCTTCGCCCGTGGCTCGGTTTGTAGACGACCCATCGTTTGGATATCAAGATTTTGCACGACACGGAGAAGACAATCCACCGACATTTAAAGCACAAGTACGACGACGAACACCTTCAGGCATCCAGTATTATTTTCAGTACCACATTAAGAATGAATGATTGACTGTTCTTTTGTTGGTTCTGTAGGACTACTCGTGGGAGGATCACGGTTTCTCTTTGGTTAACCGGTTGTACTCTGACATCGGGCACCTGCTGGATGATAAGTTCAGAACGGCCTGTGATTTGACGTATTATAACATGGCCAGTCATGAGGGTGTGGATACTAGTATGCTGCGTAGGGCTCTCTTCAACTATGTCCACTGCATGTACGGGATACGGTAAGTTCAGGTGTACATACATTATTATGTCAAAGAGAAATCTGCAATCTTTCACTTTATGGTGTAAATATATAATGATAATAATAATATTAATAATGATAAATATAAAAAATAACTAAAATACACTTTGTTTAATCAAGAAATGTGTGTATATGTATATATTATTGAATTCAGAATTATTAGCCCCCATTTATTTTTATTTTTTCCCAATTCCTGTTTAACAGAGAGAAGATTTCTTCAACACATTTCTAAACATAATAGTTTTAGTAACTCATTTCTAATAACTGATTTATTTTATCTTTGCCATGATGACAGTAAATATTATTTGACTAGATATTATTCAAGACACTTCTATACAGCTTAAAGTGACATTTGAAGGCTTAACTAGGTGTATGTGTGTGTGTGTGTGTGTATATATATATATATATATATATATATATATATATATATATATATATATATATATATATATATATATATAGGTCAAATTTTAGAGTACATTTGAAGATGCTTTTGGTGTTATCAGATTTAATCAGTTTTATAGTATTTTCTCTATTTTGAGTACTAGTACACTATAGTAAACTGTATATATACGTTATTGAATGTAAAATATTTGGAAATACATCATATTTAAATACATTTTTTGTCGTTTTAAGAGTATATTTTAGCACGCTTTTGTGTTATTATCAGTTTTTTTATATTCAATAAAATATTTAAAAATATTAAAGCTAAATCTATTTTTTTTGTAAAGCTATAATTCAGTTTTGTAATTTTAGTACTTCACATAATACTTATTTCTTTTGATTTCTAAGGCAACATTTTTATCTAATATTTCAAATTTATTTTAAAATTACTTAAAAAGATAACAACCAATGTCTATATTTTATCTGGTTTGTTTTTCACACAAGACGCACAAGTCCAGCAAACTACGTTCTGGGATTTAGTGTTTGCAGTGTTATATATATATATATATATATACATATATATATAGTTTCTTTTAACTTTAAGTTTAGTTTCCAATTAAATTGTGTGGTATTGTATAATTTAATTGTGCATGTTTTTGTGTGGACAATGGCATATGCTAGTATAGTGTTTCTTAATATTTAGATTTCTTATAATATTTTCAGTTTTTGTTCAAATCTCAATTGAAGTTTAATGATGTTTTTCCTTTTGTTTTGCATAACTTTCTTTATTTGTAGCTTCATTATTAGGCTTTATTATTATTTCAGCTTCAGCAATTTTAGTGTATTCCTCATTTATAAGTCTCATAAATGTATATAAAAAGGATTTTTTCCCCCCCAAATATTATTAAAAAAATGTAATTATTAAATGACAGGATATGAGCCAACAGCGCCCTCTAGTGTCCTAAAACCCCCGAAATCCAACAATGAATATTAATGAACGTATGGTTTTGTGTCTGCAGATATGACGATTATGACTACGGTGAGGTGAATCAGCTGTTGGAGCGCAGCCTGAAGGTTTACATTAAAACAGTGACGTGTTATCCAGAGAGAACCACCTGCCGCATGTATGAGAGCTACTGGCACCAGTTTAGACACTCCGAGAAGGCAAGACACATTATTTATTTTAATCGAATTTAGTATTTAAAGGGTGCCCGTTATGCTTGTTTACACTTTCAGTTTCCGCTCTGCTGCATATGTCGCTGTTTAATCATGAAAGTGATCTGCAAAGAAACAAACAACAACAGGGCTTCACAAGCAGGTATTCTCTATACTGTACAATAGGGGTGTAACGATATTAAAACCGAACCGAAATATCGCGATACACCAGCCCCGATACGCATCGCAAAACTCTCGTGGCGTATCACGGTACTCTCACTCCCCCTGCTGCCCATTGTTGAGGTTGACGTCACTTGTCTCTAACTAATTGAACCAATTTAAACATCTTTATTATCACATGTAATTAAATTGTTTCAATAATGATGAGGTTTTGTTCTAAATATTATATTCTAAAGTTAGTATTTTAGTGCATGTCATGTCATGTGACTTGAGTGAGCATCACACTCGTTACTACTGGACGCAGGATGGCTGCTTCACATAGTACTGAGATTGCAGATCACCCAAACACATTTAAGTCATCTGTGTGGAAACATTTTGGTTTTCCAGTTGAGTACAGGAATAGAATTCGTGTCGTAGACAAAGCGCATGCCTAAACTCAAGCAAGGGGGTGATAGTGAAGACAAACAAAAGAAATAAATATAATAAAACAATTCTAACTCATGAATAACCCCTTTTACCTCGCTAAAACTGATGAAAAGAAAAAAAGGTCTTCAGCGCCGTGCGCCGCATTCTTCCCTATACTGAATAAAATAAAACAAAGATGACCTTCACCTCTTACCTGATGTCTTTAACAATACATTTTCTACGTGTTTGCAAAATGGAAATCGTATGACATTTTCCCTATCCACCTTACACTAAGACTGAACTTGAGGAGATACAGCTATATTGTCGGGAAGGAGCGGAGCTAAAAAATAATATACAAATCAATTGAAATAAAAATGTACAAACCTCACAAAATTACTTAAAGTGGGCAAAAGTAATGCAAAATAATTTTGCCCAAATGAAAGTTAAGCAAAAACAACGAAAATCATAATCATGTCAGAAAAATACACGAAAAACGTGTTCAAAGGAAAAAGCGCTCTCTCTCCCGCTCTTCCTGACATGCTTTTCACATTCCCGCGCTGCGTAGCCAAATGATGATAGATCGGTCTCCTGACCAATCAGCTGTCATGAAGGCGGACCTACAGAAATGACAGGCATCAGCTGTCGTGAAGGCGGACCTACAGTAACATAAATGACCGGCATAGAGGGAGCGGGTGAGAGAGAGTGAGAGATCGGGAGGCAAACATACAGCCGGCTACAACCCTAACATTAGTTTCAGACACAACTGCAATGTATTTTACTGATGAATATGTCATGAAAAAACACTTTACAAACACATTATATGTATATTTTTTCATTAATTTAAACGGAAACCTATCTATCTAACTGAAACCCTAGATAATCAAAAATGAGCGTCTGTGTCTGCACAGAGATCAAGTCTCTCATCGGAGAATGTGGATATTATGGTGTTTTTGAAGAAGATCTTTCACTAGTCTACACTGCAGTTATTTATTTAATTTTAGTTTACTTAGTTAAGATGGCTGCACTAAAGAAAATAGTTTTTCTTCTGATTAGTCTATATTGGAGGTATTTATTTAATTCTAGTTGTTTACTTGGGTATCCTGACTGTACTAAAAATGCGATGACAAAGTTAATAAAGAAAAAGTTAAGATGTTCTTTTTATTAAGTGAAGTGTCCCTTAGCATTGCTGTTAACATGATATCAACCCTAACCCCACAGCAAACAGAAACCGAACCGTACCAAACCGAACTGTGGCTCCAAAACCGTGAACCGAACCGAACACTGTAAAAAATTTGACCTTAAATTCACAGTAAATTACTGGCTAAAAATTGCATTACTTTCACAGTAAATTACTGTATGTAAATTCACAGTAAATTATTGTGAGGTAGTTCACAGTAATTTACTGTGGTTTTGTCACATTAAATTATTGTGAAATTACAACCATATATTGTAAATTTACAGTAGATAATAAAGTCCGTTACTGTGATTTCACAGTATTATCTTGTAGAATTAACTATATTTTACTGTGAATTTGCAAAACGATTGCTGTAATTTAGCAGTAGGTTGCAGTTTAAATACCTGATTTAACTGTAAAGTTACAGTTATATCCCGGATTACTGTAATTTAACAGTTTGGTGCTGTAAAATTTCAAAGCAATTTTAGGTCACACAAAAATGAAAATTCTATCTTGATTTACTCACCCTCAGGTTGTTCCAGCTCTGTTAAAATGATTTTTTTTGTTAAACACAGGAATAAAAATATCAAATAATCCTCTGTGTCCAAACAACCTGAGGATGCGTAAATGGCGACAGAATCTTCATTTTTGGGTGATCTGAGAAGACTCTAAAATCAAAATAAAAACAAACACACATACATTTTACAGATTTATTTAACAGCTTAATGACATCTGTGTAAACATTTCAGAAAACTTTCAAAAGGTGAAGGTGAAGCCTCAAAAAATATTATAAGAACATATTAATAAAAAAAATCTGACATCATATTTAGCATACATATAAAAAGCAGTGCTTCAGAGTGCGCTCTCTCTCTCTCTCTCTCTCTCTCATATATATATATATATATATATATATATATATATATATATATATATATATATATATATATATATACACACATACATGAGAGAGAGAGACAAAACTTCTTGCTAAATTAGGCAGTCGTCTATTCTAGGTCAATCATTTTCCTGATAATTTTACACACTTGCTGGTTGATGTGTCTTCTCTGCTTCTTTGACTTCGTCTGTCTTCCATCTCCAAACTGGTGCCCAAAAAGCACCTATAAGCAAAAGGGCAGACAAACAGTTAGCTTCATACAACAGTACTGGGACACTACTGCTGCACTACAGAGCAAAATTACTGTTAGCTCAGTTTGAATATGCTGACAATACTGTAGCTCAGTCAAACTGCAATCATTTAAACAAAAACATCTGAAAAACATTTCCATCACAAACACACAATCAAGAACAGTCCAACAACAAATAGTGGTTTTAATGACCTAGGCAGAGCATTTTAAAACAGTTGATTTGATTTACACCTTCTGTTTACAGACTATAATCTAACGCTGGGTTCACACTTATTGCAAAGTTAACACATGCATCACAGCACTTGCTCTTGAATACTAGCAGGATGTTTCTTGCATCAAGCTAATATTTCATGATTTAAATATTAGGAAAATTTTGCAAAAAAAACTTGATTGAAGTGATACAGCACTTGTATTCATTTCAATCAAGTTTTTTGCAAATATTCCAAATATTTTTCAACGTTTTTTGAGTTTCACTTAATTTGTGCTGCCCAGTAAAAATTTCCCACTATTTATGCATTTGCAATGACTTGCATGTAATCCACTCACCTGAATAGGTAACTTCACATATGGTATAAGAGCCCCATCCTTTTAAAGACAGCTTCCCCTCTGGTCTCCAGCACAGACAAACAAATTGTGTCTGCAACACGGCCCTTTATAACAAAGGGACAAGGGGAGTCATGACTTGTGCTCCTATACATTCCTTGTTTAACCCCCCAAAACAAGCCCTCAGTTACAATATTTATTGTTGACATTACCTTAAATTCCAGAGTGCAAAAGGCATCTTCAGCATACTTCAGTTTCAGACCAGATCCAAAGTCAGTTGTGAAACCCAGGTGAGGTCCAATGACCACTCGACCCTCCAAGGAATAAGACTAAAAGGGGGAAAGAAGGACTAAATTAGAGATGTTTGTGAATAATTAAATTTGTTTGTAGAAACAAAGTTGACATTTCATGCTCTGCCTATTAAAAACCAAGCAAACAAAAACACATGCCCAGTAAAATTGCTTATAAAAATAAAAACTATAGTTTAAAAAAATCTTTGTCTAATATTTACTACTACTGGAGGTACTGGTGGAACTTCTGGAAGAAGAAAAAGAGTGTGTACAAGAAACTGCTCACAACAAATCTGTGAAAAACCTGACATTTAAAAATCTAATAAAAATGAGGAAGGCATCAACATTACCTTTAATAATCAAGCGATGGTTGATTGGTAGCATCAGTGTTTCAACATCAATGGCTGTGGCTGCAAAAAAATATGAATATAATAAGAGTAGAATAAGACTCAACCTAACACGCACACACACACACATACTCATATATTAGATTGTGATAATGAATTTAGGTTATATTTGTGTGCTCAGAATTTACTCACCTCACACTTCAGTTATTATCAGGTACACCTGAACACCAAAAAATAAAATCTACAGTTAGTGACACTATACAATTAGTTCTCATTAGTAAATGTTAGCACTGCATTAACACCAGTGAGAAATATACAATATGTACTGTGTTAGTGTTAGTTTAAAAGAATACAACTGAATTGTATTATAAGCCTCATTTAATAAAACAGTTAAGACTTGTTTCATAATGAGTTTAGTTAATTTAACTAACTTAACGTTAACGTTACAGTGAACAAAATTAACGTACATGATGGTGACTAACGTAACCGTAACGGTAACTTAAGTGAAGGCCAGAGCTTACCTTAACTTTAGTCATTTCACCTTTACTTCAGTCTTGTACTGAAACAGAAAATGCAGTTAACAAGAAGTTAATTAAAGAAAATTCCCTTTCCTTTTTCAGGAACTAACGTTAACGTTATGCTAATACCTCAGAAAACACTACAATCACCATCTGGCGTCGTTAATTTCTTGTTTTAAAAAAAGGCGCGCTTAAACCCTGTACGTGCGAGTACAACTAAAGTACTCGGTAAATTCCTGTTAAAAGACATGCACTATATAGAAATACACATACAACAATCATTTAACGGACAAAATTCATATTTTAACACTTACCGAGGATGAATCCGTTGGGTGAAGAGACGACGCGAGAAGCCCCTGTCTGCAGCCCGCAGATCTGGGCGGGGATGAATGTGGGGCGGGGCTGCATGTTCAGCCACGCCCACCTGTAATTTCATTGGTTAGTGGAAACGCAATAGAGTGAATGCCTACTACGTGGTGTCAGTAAACAGGAAATGCATGTACAATTTCTTAAATATTGTTTTTATTGTTAATAAACACAAAAATGCACAAAAGTGGGCATTCTTGATGAGTGTTTTATATGTTAAATATGTTAACAGTTATGTGAATTTCATAATGGTATTTTTCCTGCTAAAAATATTACAAAAGACTCAAAAGACTCTTTTCACAATGGTGTCACTTCAGAAACGCAGTGATTTTAGTTCTGATATTTTAATGGTTTATTATTTTGCTTCAAAATGCAAATGCATATTGCATATTTACAGCAAATAAAGGTGGAGTCTGAAAAAATAAATAAATAAAAATGCAGTGCTTTTAGTTCAGTTTAATTTTTTCCCTTTGAATGGGAGTGTTCTCTGGAAAATTTACAATTGAAAATATTAAAATTATACTATTAAAAATATTGGGCATGTGTCCAATTGTTTCTCTTTCAATACTGCACTGCTTTGAGTTTTATTAAGAGCAGGGATAAGCTATTATTTATTAAGGGAAGTATATGTTTGTAACCTTTTTACTTATTAAATCAGATTATTTCATCATATAATGGATTTATTTTTACTTTGACGCTGCTATGAATATAAACGTATATTATCTGTTATATGTAAATGTTCCAGCATGAGTAAAATTTTTTATTAATTTTTTTCATATTACATGGTGTGTCATCTATGGATGCAATCAATTTCATTATTTATTATTTACTAATCCATTAAAGTTTTGTTCAGTTTCTCCATTTGAATGAAGACAGTGCTCTGCTGCCACCTACTGGGTGGTTTTAATATCTGTTCTACAATTTAATTAATAAGTTACTAATAATTTCATAATCTAATACTACTGAATTAAAATGCTGTCTTCTTGGTTTTATTTTTGTATTATTTGTAAATACAGGGTAAATACTTTAATACCACTTTCTAACAACCATTCTGGATCCATTTTTGCACTGTAGATCTTTAAAAATATTTTTATAATGATTTTGTTTGGTTATTAAGAGTCACATACAACATTGTTATTCTATTTCATTTAATTAGAATATTAAATACACTTAATATTATATTAATAGTATGGCACAAACGGCCAGTTTTATTTATTACTTATCTATCAGGACACAAATTAATGAAAATAAATTTGACATTAATAAGTGCAGCATTCGTGTAAACTTCTGATTTTTTTATTTGACAAATCCTGATAAATAAATACCAACTTCATCTTCAGTAAAAACACCAACACAAAGCAATACAGTCAGTTGAAAGTCCCTCTTTCTCGGTTCAAGTAAAAATCTGGCAGATCTGTGTTTTTTAGATGTCAGATGTCTCACCTACAGAACATCTGTGTATGCACATGCACACGTACAAAAGGAAGACTGACAATTTATAGAAAATATTAATAATAATTTAAGATACAGCAGTTTGTGATTATTATCTTTAATAAACATAAAAACAATTATATATTTTTTACAGGGAAATTCCACCACAGCATTAAAGTAACAATCTGCAGTAAAAAGTGCTTGGCATATTCTGTACTCTTTATCATGTGTACACAGACACACACACACACACACACACACACACACACACACACCCTGCTTCTTGAATTTTGGATTACTGACAATGGCTCGGCAAGGCAGTGGCGCAGTAGGTAGTGCTGTCACCTCACAGCAAGAACGTTGCTGGGTCGCTGATTCGAACCTCGGCTCAGTTGGCGTTTCTGTGTGGAGTTTGCATGTTCTCCCTACCTTCGCGTGGGTTTTCTCCAGGTGCTCCGGTTTCCCCCACAGTCCAAACACATGCGGTACAGGTGAATTGGGTAGGCTAAATTGTCTGTAGTGTATGAGTGTGTGTGTGAATGTGTGTGTGGATGTTTCCCAGAGATGGGTTGCGGCTGGAAGGGCATCCGCTGCGTAAAAACCTGCTAGATAAGTTTGCAGTCCATTCCGCTGTTGTGACTCTGGATTAATAAAGGGACAAAACCGACAAGAAAATGAATGAATGAATGAATGACAATGGCTCAGAAGGTCCTGGATGTCAGTGAGAGTTGCAGAAATGTCCCATCACCATCCTGTGTGACAACTCTCAGTAGGATCCACTGCAGGATCTCAGGCGGCATCTGTACAAAATAACCAACAATCATCAACATGTCGCTTAACATACAGTATATTAAAGTTAAACTCAAAGAATTAAATATGTTTGTACTAGGCATGCCCCCTCCTCACATTCCCCTCTGCTTAAGTTTCATGCATGGGTTATAAAGTAAACAAAAAAAAAGAGAACATGAAGTGTAAATAAAAATAAAAATTATTAAATGCACAAATCTATTAAAACAAAAAGAGAGCAAGAACTGAGGTAAAATAAAATAAAACAGAGAATATGCTCCTAAGGAATCATAGTGAGGACTATATATCAATGCCAATGATCTGCAAACAGAATGTAGTATAGATCAGTAAGTTAAGAATCAAGTTTTACATTGTACATATTTAGCATTAACATTACCAGAGTATATAAATTAGAGAACATGCCACAAAGAAAAATATATTTTGTTATCTTTGATATTAATAAACTTCATGTGATGGACTGTTTTGCACAAAACTCTTTAAAGTTTACATTATTCTTCTAAGTGAATAAAACCACCAACTGTACGATCAACCTGGAAAACGCCAACCCTAACACAGAAAACTTTTTTTTAAGGCTTTAAAACTTCATATCTCCTTAAAGGCCTTTAATTAAATAAATGACACATAATACGTGAGGTGTACTGGACTATAATTTGACCATTTACATGACAGAAGATGTGTACTTACCATGCAGAGATGAAAACCGGAATCGAAAGCATACATTACATCAACGTCTGTTTCCGTGAACCAATGAAAGACTTGTAGGCGGAGTGACATGTTTAGTCCCGCCCATTTATGGGCGGGGCTGCACATTCAGCTCCGCCCCGTATTCAGCCCCGCCCCGATCTGCGGGCTGCAGACGGGTGTACTTGGACGACGCAGGCGTCTGTAGCGATGGCGCTTGTTTGCGTTCGAGTCGAGTCAGTTCTGTTCAATGAGTCGGCTCATTTAAGTGAACAGTAAAGAGTCGAATTCGGCTCCTTTAAGTGAACAGTTAAGAGTCGAATTCGCCTGAAAACGATTCCGTTTTGTATAATATTGTAAGACGCAAACATATAATTCATTAATATTTCATCATATTGCTTGGTTGGTGTACTGCTTGTACACGAATTGCTTGTTCATGACTATGAGCTCATGAACACGTCTGATAAAATATCTGAATCTGATTCAATGTCACACGAGTCCTGAACCGAAGCAGTGCAAAAGTAATATATTGATTGAAATATAAAGTTAATTATTTTCTTCGCCATTCAAAATATTACATATCTCTGACTTCAACAATAAGAATAAAGTTCGTTTGGAGTGTATTGAGAATTATAATTTTTTCCTCCCAGGATTCATTTCGCACCAAGCTGCATCAAGCTGTAATGGTGGATGAGAAGGCACATAAAATTATAAATATTGCTTGTAATATGTAATGAAATAAAGTTTTAACACTTTTTCATGCGAGAATGTAGTTCTTCAAATCTCAAATCTGTGGATTGTTAGTAAAGATTGTGTGTAATTTTAAGTGTGTTTTGCCGGTAGCGGAGATCTATGACCTCCAGGCGGTAACAGCGCTCATTACTCATGTATCCGCCGAGAGGCGCCTGTCTTCAGGCTAGACATTGGGACAATTGCCCCGTCTTCGATGGCTCTATATGCGTCCGAAAAATGAAGTTTTAACTGTTTTTCATGCTAGAATGTAGTTGTTTAAAACTCTAATCTGTGGTTTATTTATATAGATAAAAAATAATAATTTAAATATATATTTAATTCTGAGATTAGTGACCTCCAGGCGATGACAGGTGCCCAATACTCATGAAACCGTCTAAAGAGTCTTTGGTTTCATTAATTAATTACTTTTTATTCCAGTTTATTATGTTTTGGTTAAGCACACAGTTGTTCATTAAATATTATTTCCTATTCTATGTTAACTGTATAAAATTAAATAAAGGTGCAGTACAACCAAAAAGATGTTGGTAACCAAATCGTTTTGGGGGCTATAACATTCTGTTATTATCTGTTAAAAGTTAATTTGTATTAATTTCTACGTTGAGTTAAAAAAAGGTTTGAATTTCTATAACTAACGTGCAAAAGATGTAGCCCTTTTCACAGTAATTTGCTGTAATCATGCTTCCTGCCGTAATTTCACAATAAAATTATGAATACAACATATTACTGTGAATTTTTCAGTTAAATACTGTGAAGGGATACTAATGTAATTTACTGTGAAATATTACAGTAACTTGTTGTGAAAACCTGGAAATTTTTTACAGTGAACCGAACCGTGCCTTTGGTGTATCGTTACACCCCTACTGTACAAGTAAAGCACTGTTTCTGAAGAAAGACAAATGACTCGATTGTAGTACTAAAGTTCTTTCAGAGATGAACAAGTCACAGTATGCAGAATATTAGGGATTTCAAATAAATTTAAATTCTGGGCCAAAATTGAACATCATGGCCAGAAATCCACTTCACAAAGCTAGGTCTAATATGCTGATACTTTTATATTACACTATAATATGCTGATTTTTCTTCCACAACTGTTTGAATTCACGTACATAACTAACATGATGTGTTTTTTGCATACCTTTTTTGCTTATTTGAACTGATGCCAAGGATTGAACTGATGTTCTTTACTTGTGTGACTGTCTTGGCTTTCTGTAATCTAACAAGGCTTTAAAATGCATGTGGATGTTTTATTTGTTGTTATCGAGTAAACGATGCACAGGCTATACAGGCTCCACCCTATTCCTGAAAGTGGGATGGGCAACATAAGCTTAATTGTATTTAAAGCGACACTATAACATATAATAAAATAACTGTGAGTGATTCTGAGCTGAAATTTTTCACACATTTTTGGGACAACCTACTTTAAATAAAATAATGGCATCACTTTGATTTTAAATTAACATTTTTATTTAATAAATACAGTATTTTTTCTATTGTAAATATCCTCAAATTGCTGAAATCTCTTTTTCTTTCTGCAGGTCCATGTGAATTTGCTTCTAATGGAGGCCCGAATGCAGGCAGAGCTGCTCTATGCTTTGAGGGCCATCACTCATTATATGACCTGACCAATCAGACTTTACCAATTCTAAGATCTGACCAATCAGATTTGTGTGTTTTTTTGTTGTTGTTGTTTTGTTTTAGTGACCGACCAATCCAACCACACCCACAATATGACTTGACATGCTAACCCTTTCTTATTTCATCATGGGACATGCCATAGTTTTGCATATAATTTAGTGTTGTGTACAAATGATGAATACTTTATTTGGGGAGGGGATAGTTCAGATTGACTAAATAAAAGTTACTGAATACAGATCATCCGAATTGGCATGTCTGAATACATCGTCGACTAGAATTGTGGGTGAGCAGTCATAATGGTCAGACAAATTTCGTTCTAAAAACTAACAAACAAACAAACTAAAATCCTTGGACTTGGCCTGATCAATCAGACATCACGACTTGACAAATCACATTTGAACGTGCAATATTTTCTCATCGAAATCTCACTTATACTGTAAGCTAAAATACTGGAGGACTCCATGCAGTTGCCATATTATTATTTTTGCACATCTAAGAAGAACTGAATACCTTTTTGTATCACCATCATAAATGACAAAAACAGAATGTGAGACTCCTCAATGGAGACAAAAAAATCTTTCTTTCTTTCTTTCTTTTTTTAAACAACTGTGCCTTTTTCATCCTCTCATGTACCTTGTTTATTTCATATTGAATGTACTGCAATTTATTTTCAGATGAAACTGGCTTTGGTTTAGTTGTTTACCTAGAAACGAAAGCTTTTGTAGCATTATTACTGTACTATCAGTCCTTTTTCCTATCTCAGTGTTATACTTCAGATAGCCACCTTTTACTTAATATGTTTATTAAGTAAATAGCTCCACTAATCTTGTGACTTCATTTCTGTGTGAATGTGTGCGAGTGTTTTTAAACATCTGTCTGCATAGGACAAAGTATTTGCACGTGTCTTTTTGCATTTGTGTGACTGTGAAAAAAAAAATGTGCACAAAAACGTTAATGAGAGTGAGTGTTATACAGCGGGGAAAATAAGGCATGTTTTTTTCCTGGGAATAATATTTCTAAAGGAGCTGTTGACATGGAATTGAACCAGATTTTGGTGAAAACCCAAACAATAAAGACATAAAAAGGTGTGATTTTTTTTCAGACTTCATCAGAGTGTTAAAATCTTGTTGGTTTTGGGGGTCTCGTCTATCAAATCTGATCTTTAATTTGTATTTTATATTGGATTCGAGTCAGGTGATTGGCTGGGCCATTCTACAGCTTGATTTTCTTTCTCTGAAAGCATTTGAGAGTTTCTTTGGCTGTGTTTTGGATTACTGTCTTGCTGAAATGTCCACCCTGATTTCATCTTCATCATCCTGCTAATGTAGATGTTGGACTAAAGCAGCTAATATTAATTTACAATGACGAATGGTAGAGGGTTGCTACTGAGAGATTTCAGCTGCTGTCTGGGCCTTCCATGCCTTTCTACACCTTCCTTTCTTCATGTGTTCAATCTTTTCAAATCTGTTTACTTTGCATATATGAATTTCTTTGGTTGTTACCAACATCTGGGGAAAATTCAAGTCAACACCTTTAGAAACATGTTTTCTGAGAAAAATGATGAGATGTTCAATGCCTATTTTCCCTTCTGTATGTATGAATGCCATTAGGAAGCGTCTCAAAACTAACTATTTTTTTGATACTATCTGTGTGATTATTACTGTCCATCAAAAAAGAAAAAAAAAGTTTTATTTATGTTGCTTTAAGATTCATATTTGCACAACTCTAATCATGGTGCAGCATTAGTGTCCTTTAAAAAAATAGATTAAGTGTATAGTTAAAAGATAAGCTTTATAAAATAAAACAAAGTGTTTCCAGGTCCAGTGCCTTATTCATGTTTAGAAACGCAGGTTATGATTTTGTTTCGTCACATGCACACCAGAGATTGTTACAGATGCTTCATTTGAGTAGGTAGATGTGTCATCGAAGTGCCTTTCGAAGCTTAAGGTTTTTAAATTGTACACAGCAGATTTAAGAAATGCCCATGTGTGTCTGTTGCATTTCCTACTTGTGCTTATTCCGATCAAGGTGGTGCTATGAAGTGTTCGTGCTCTCCACTCATGATGCATTTATAAGTTTCCAAAAATGTAAGCGCTGGAACTGCTTTCCAGTGGCTCGTGACTGACCTGTATGTTTCAATAAAGTTTCTAAACTCTGTCTCTGAGTGGTGTGTTTTTGCAGATTGTCATTATAAATACTACTATTAATTAAATATGATTTAACACAGTTTGAGCTATTTAGTGTTATTAATCTTTTTATAAAGCACATGATTTATTACATAAACTGAAAAATAGGTGATCATAAACAAATAGGTGAAATAAAATGTCATTAAAAAAAATCGAATCTAGAAAAAATAAATAAAATTTTTATATAAATAATAATGATAATATTAATAGAATGTAATGATAACATTTTATTACATAATATGTAATGTAATGTGTATTTATATAGCGCATTTATTGTGTATGGCCATACACCCAAAGCGCTTCTCAATCATGAGGGGGGGGGGTCTCTCCACACCACCACCAGTGTGCAGCATCCACTTGGATGATGCGACGGCAGCACCAGTGCGCTCACCACACACCAGCTATTGGGGGAGTGGAGAGTTAGTGATAGAGCCAACTCGGTGGATGGGGATGATTGGGAGGCCATGATCGTAAGGGCCGATTGAGGGACTTTGGCCAAGACAGCGGGGTTACACCCCTACTCTTTACGAAAAGTGCCTTGGGATGTTTAATGACCACAGAGAGTCAGGTCCTTGGTTTAACGTCACATCCGAAAGACGGCACCCACTGACAGTGTAGTGTCCCCTTTACTTTTACTGGGGAATTAGGACTCATACAGAGCACAAGATGAGCGCCCCCTGCTGGCCTCTCTAACACCACTTACAACAGCAACCTAGATTTCCCATGTGGTCTCCCATCCAGGAACTGAACAGGCTCAGCCCTGCTTAGCTTCAGTGAGTAACCAGTCTTGGGCTGCAGGGTGATATGGCTGTTGCTATGCTATGTTATTAATGTATACTAAAAATATATTAATATAAATATGCTATTATTATATAGGGCGGCACAGTGGCTCAGTGGTTAGCACTGTCACCTCACAGCAAGAAGGTCTCTGGTTCGAGCCTCAGCTAGACCAGTTGGCATTTCTGTGTGGATTTCTGTGTGTCAAGGTTTTAAAACAGCCAACATTTTTTGCAATACCGTTCTTAAGGTATGTGTAAGATTTTTTAAAATTATTATTATTATTTAGGGTTTTCTTTTCACCTTTATTTGATAGGACAGTAGAGAATTGACAGGAAAGCATGGGATCATGGAACATGAGCGGAATCAAACTCAAGTTGCAGCAAGCACCGGAGTGCTTGTGTAGACGCACTAACCACTACACCACTGGCGCAGACAGATTTTTATATTTACATTTTTTTGTTTGTTTTTTAGTACACCAACAGTATCTCCAGCAGCAAAAATATTCAAACATGCCATTTTAAATTGTAAAGAAATCAATGTTTTTAAAACAAATGAAGACAGCAGAATTCAATTAATCTTTTGATTTATTTAGCCTGACATGTTTACTGCTCCAAACTATTATAAATCTTTCAAAAAATAAATTATACTGTTTCAAAGGGGAAAAAAGTGGTTTCAAACCGTGATATTTTTATCCAAGGTTATCATACCGTCAGAATCTTATTCCAGCCCATGCCTGTGCACTACACTGACAGTTGACAAAACTGCGCCAGAGATGTCTTGAGATGGCATATTATCTATTACAATAAAAATATTATTTAAATGAAAACATTTGCTTACAGAAGATGCAGTAAATGCACTGTTTAAAATATTATTTAGAGGATAGACAAGATTTATTTTATTTAGAAGAGAGTTATTTTCTGCTTTTAACATGAAAAAGACTACAAATAATTTATTTTGTGTGCAAAAGTGCAAGTTCTTTATTTTCACTTATTTATAAGAAAAAGATGACTGTCGGTTTTAGGTAATAAATGTCTTTTAATTTCCTGATGTTCAATTAATAATCATAGATAGTAAATAGTGTGTGTTTCCTTCAGTCATTTTAAAATCAAATAATCCACCCTTCATTCAAACATCTCCCACTTGTAATATGTGAGCAAATTTAATTTACAAAACCTGTCAGTGAACTATGAGGGCAAAATAAATAAATAAAATAATCGTTCAATGATTGTAATGGGGTTAAAATATTCAATTATTATTACACCAATGCAAACCTTAATTTTGGATGTGATTACTGCCATTTTTCTTTGCCCAGCACTAATATACTGTATACTTTATATAGAGATACAAATGTCCAGCTGTATTATGAATTCAAAGAAAATGCTAAAGACTTCTAGCTAAAGTATCATATACAATTTCCAGCTTTTTTTTTAAATATGTAATTTATTTTCTCCATTTCCTAATTAGTATATCCAACAAATCCCCGCAGATGTCCATGTTATTAATTAGAGAGGATGAGCACTGCTAATAATCATCCAAACCAAACCTTGTTGATGAATGGCTGCAAAAATCTCAAAATGCATCACTTATATACATCACATTTACATATGCATGTTAACAGCAGGCCTATGTTTCCCACCACTTGTGCTTTACCTGCATCTGCCTGAACTCAGAGTCCAGCATTGGCTAAGGGCTGTACGGACCCTGGGTTCGGCATTGTAATGTCTGGCAGCAGTTTGCAGCTGGTGATGATGTCGATCTTCTCTGAAACGGACTTCAGGTCCTCCAGAATGAGTCTGATGCTGTGCGAGGCATTGATGATGCCCGTCTGAGAGTTGTTGAGGTGTCCGGTCGCTTGTCGGATGTCTTTGGATGCGTTCTGATAAACCTGTTTTAAGCTTTGACTGACATCCACACACAGCCGTGCATTACTCTCCTGAAGTTTCTGCTGGAGCAACGTGTTGAAGCGTCCTGCATCGGGTCTGGACACAGGCGATGATCTCTCCTACACACAGACACACATTATATATATATACATACATATAAAATTGAAGTCAGAATTAAAAAAGAATTTTTTAAAGAAATTAAAAGCTGCCTTTATTCTACCTGAGATAAAACAAATAAGACTTTCTCCAGAAGAAAAAATATTATCAGACATACTGTGAAAATTTCCTTGCTCTGTTAAACATCATTTGGGAAATGATTGAAATGATTAAAGAGGGCTAATAAATCAGACATCAACTGTATATTTTTCACAGTATTTCCTATAATATTTTTTTTCTGGAGAAAGTCTTATTTTTTTATTTCGGCTAGAATAAAAGCAGTTTTTTTTTCAAAAAGCACCTAATGTCAATATTATTATCCCCTTAAAAAATATTTGTTTTAAATTGTCTACAGAATAAACTATAGTTACACAATGATTTACCTAATCACCCTAACTTGCTTTATTACCCAGTTAAGCCTTAAAATGTCACTTAAGGCAGAATACTAGTATCTTGACAAATATCCAGAAAAATATGATGTACTGTGATCAAAGATAAAATAAATCAGTTATTAGAAATGAGTTATTAAAACTATTACGTTTAGAAATGTGTTGAAAAAAATCTTTCCGCAAAACAGAAATCCCGGAAAAACATTTGCAGCGAGGCTAATAATTCAGACGTGGTCAGTCACTGTTGAAATTAGAATGTAATGCAACATACTAAAGTAATGTTAAATTAGGCCTATACACAGGGTGGACCATTTATATAGATACACCTTAACAAAATGGGAATAGTTGGTGATATTAACGTCCTGTTTGTGGCACATTAGTATATGTGAGGAGGCTTGTAAATAACTCATGAAAGAATAAAGTTACGTTAAAACCAAGCACACCATTGTTTTTCTTGTAAAATTCCCAATAAGTTTACTAAGGTGTATCCATATAAATGGCCCACCCTGTATATTCAGAGAGATTCAATCATTCATTCACTTTCTTTTTGGCTTAGTCCCTTTATTAATCTGGTGTCGCCACAGTGGAATGAACTGCCAACTTATCCAGTATATGTTTTACGCAGCGGATGCCCTTCCATCTGCAATACATCACTGGGAAACACCCATACACTCCCATTCACACACATGCACTACGAGCAATTTAGTATGTTTAATTCACCTATAGCACAGGTCTTTGGACCAGGGGGGAAACCAGAGCACCCGGAGTAAGTTGGCAATTAAAAATGACTAAATAAAGATTATAAATAAATAAATAAATAAATAAATGAATAAATAAAAAAAGCATTATTATTGACATTATTTATATTACGGGCACACACACACGTGCATATAAATTATGATTATTAATAGGTTTAATATACAGTAGTTTTAAAAAGTTTAAAATATATATATATATATATATATATATATATATATATATATATATATATATATATATATATACATACAGTTGAAGCCAGAATTATAAACCCCTTTTGATTTTTTTTTTCTTTTTTTAAATATTTTCCAATTAATGTTTAACAGATTAACGAAATGTTCACAGTATGTCTGATAATATTTTTTCTTCTGGAGAAAGTCTTATTTGTTTTATTTCGGCTAGAATAAAAGTAGTTTTTAATTTTTTAAAACCATTTTAAGGTCAATATTATTAGCCCCTTTGAGCTATATATATTTTTTTGATAGTCTACCGAACAAATCATCGTTATACAATAAATTGCCTAATTACCCTAACCTGCCTAGTTAACCTAATTAACCTAGTTTAGCCTTTAAATGTCACTTTAAGCTGTATAGAAGTGTCTTAAAAAATATCTAGTCAAATATTATTCACTGTCATCATGGCAAAGATAAAAGAAATCAGTTATTAGAGATGAGTTATTAAAACTATTATGTTTAGAAATGTGTTGAAAAACTCTTCTCACTGTTAAACAGAAATTGACTTGAGCTGTAAATTAAAGTATGATTTATTATCTAATTTATTAATTAACTATAATAACATAAAACAGACACAAGTTTATAAAAAGTATTGAACAAAATTTTAAATATGGTATATCAATTAAGTAAAAATGACAGTATTTTAATAATAAAATAATATAAAAGTATGATTTACTACATTAACCACAGGAATTTGTAAAATGGAATTTTAAAAAATTGTGAACTGCAAAATAATCAAAATAATGTATTAATAAATAATTTAATAAAGATTTTACATAAATATACCTTTGTATATATATGTATAAATGTGCATACATTTATTTAAACACTTAAACACTCAGTCATACAGTATTCAATTCATCAAATTTATATGATCTAATTCATTAACAGAAATTAGTGAATTGCAAATTAGCCAAAATGAATGTCTAAAATAAATGTCATGAATGTAAAACAAAACTGAAAAAATGGTAACACTTTCCTTCTTAATACACTGATAAGGATATCCACCTATACACACACATCCCATCAAAAATAATACTAAATATCTTTCTATGACATTATATTTATTAGATGAACAAACCTCCTGTGCGCAGGCAGTAGCTGGGCTGTTTCTGATGACGATGAGAGGAGGAAGATCTTTGCGGAGCATCTGCTGTTGGCTTTCAGAGATCAGTCTTCGCGCTCTCTCCTCCTCATCCTCGCTGTCTGTCTCCGATGCCTCTCCTGCCACCTTCATCCCTGACGAGGAGGAGGATAATGACGCAGGGACTGCGGGAGCAGAGGTCATGTACACTTCATCATCAGAGTCCGTTTCAGAGGCTTCTCCCTGAACCACGATCTGGAATTTGTTGCTTGCCATGATTCTGCATCTGGAAGACACATTCAAAATGACTAACATTTAAATACACTATTTTTGATGACCCCATTTTGATTTTTTTTATTTATGTATTTCACAACAAGGGTGAGTGTGAATTAATTAATATTCCCAAGAACGTAAATGTACCCAAATTAGCTTTTCATTGGTGGTCCCTTAGCCAGATGTTAAAGGTTATACGAATAAAAATACAAATTTAAACTATGAACAAGACTGATTGATATTAAGAAGCCATTTCTCTACATAAATCAGGGCTTCCCAAACTTTTCAGCCTGCGACCCCCAAAAAAACAATGCCATTTACTTTCGACCCGCACATTTCTTTATACAGTCAATATCCAAATGCTGTGCACACAACAACGGCCCTATTTAAGTACGAGCTTCAAAAAAGTGCAACAGTCTAACAACCATATCATTTTAAAGCACAGGTGAATTGGGTAAGCTAAATAGTCCATAGTGTATAAGTGTGTGGGTTGCGGCTGGAAGGGCATCCGCTGCATAAAAATGTGCTGGATAAGTTGGCGGTTCATTCCGCTGTGGCGACCCCGGATTAATAAAGGGAGTAAGCTGACAAGAAAATGAATAAATAAACTATAAATTGTTTTAATTTAATATTAACCTCAACTAAAAAGACTGGTGGGCACAATGTTTTCAGCACAAGTCTATTCTTGGTTAAATTTTGGAGACCGCCACTCAGAGATCATCATGGATGTTTAGTTGTGGTCTGTATTTATTTTTTACTTATTCGAATGCCATAAATGTATTAAAAAGTTTTAATCTGGTGCTATAAAATCAATCTGCTGCAGCTGGGGCTATTGCTGTGTTGTTAATCTAACGTAAACAGGCCAATCCTATCAAGAAATAAATAATTGAAAGGCTGATACCTTTTCACTTGCATGTTGTTGTTTTTTTATGTAAGTATTAACTACTATTTTTTATCTTCTGTGAGTTATGCTTAAATTCCGTAATTATAATCATTTATTTGAATTTTGAAAATCACCCCGTCATTGTCCTGCAACCCCCAACTTTGAGAACCCCTCACCTGAATGATTTAAAAGATACAGATTGAGGTATCCAATTTCACTGATGTGATGCTCTAAAAGAAAAACAAGCTTGACCAAAATAACTTTTTCTAAGTGGAATAATGCAATCAGCTCTAGCTGCACCCCTACTTACTCTGTTTTCTACAGATTTAAATTGAGTAATGTCAGATAGACTGAGGAGCTAACCCATGCATGATCTTGTAAACTACACAAACATTTTTAAACTTGATGTTTTCCCAACTAAGCCGGCTATGTTTTTTTAAAAATAGTTCAATGATGAAAACGAAACTGTTTTTATCTAAAATGCTTGTTTATATACTATTTCCAGAGGTTTTAAAACTGTACATTTTGTGTTAGAGGATCATAGATATTAAATACATTTGTGCAGCCTTATTTGATAAATTTCTAATAAATCTAAAATTAAATATTTAATTTTACCTTATACTATTTTATGAATAATATACTATAATACTAAGTAGTTCAATAATCATTGTATGCATATTTATTTACATGAAACTAAAATGTGATACATTATGTGTATTGTTATATTTTCTGCACATTTTAATATTGGTTTTATTTAAGTGTTTTGTAGTTGATTATATGTTATACTTGCAAAAAGGTACCATGGTATAGTGATAGTATCTGGTGTAAATATGATATATTAATGTTAACCATAACTATAAATGAACAGGCTGCCATTTTAATAATTAAGTTAACAATTTAAAAAATTGATTAATTAGAATTAGAAACAGCAATAATATAATATAATAATCTCCAAAATTTGTCTATCTGCTTGTATAAACTACTCATTTACATGAGCTGAACCAACACAATTCTTGAGCTTTTTTGGTACAAATTAAACAAAATTTGTATGATAAATCCAATTAAATTTGTAAAAACAACTAAACTTAATCGATTTGTGTTGGGACGACGTGAAGGAATAGAGTGGAAGTCTGCATTTTTACAGTGTATAATATAATAAATATAATGTAATATAATATAATATAATATAATTGAAAACACAGTGTGTGCTAATTTAAAGCAGTCAAATAATTATCAATATGGAAAAATGAACTAGTTACGTTACTGTACAATAAATAAACAAATGTAAATACCATGGTAAAGTACACCCTCATTAATGAATGACCAGGCAATCAGTTTACATGAATTTACAACATGCTCCACTGTAATGAATATCATAGAACTATTACGATAAATGTCCATAAATGCTATTTATTAGGCGTTGTTAATTTCTGACGTAAGATTATCATGGCATTTTAATTATTATGGTGATAAATTACGATTGTATTGTTGAACGCGTCTGTTTTGATATTATATTTGCACTGCTGTTGTATAAGAAAACGACTGAAATCAAACAAGCGCGTTTTTCTAACCTGCTGGTGTTTGTTTCCACAATCCAAATGTCATAAGATTTGTCACGAGAAATCAACTTGAAACAGGAACCGTCAGTAACTCGCAAACATTCAAAATAAAAGTCGGTTAGAATACGAAGTGAGTATGACTTCAAAATAAAAGTAAACGCATTGAAAAATTATATCAAATTAAATATCCCCGAACCAGATTGTCAGATCAAATACACAAATTAAAAAATAAATAGGAAGCATGTGAAAGCGTGTGAAGAAACAACTATCCTAAGTTTACCGATTTAAATGTTAGTCAATAGTTTTGTCTACAAACCATACCTGCTTGTAGCCTGTAGGGTGCGTTAGATTTGATAGTTTGCTTGACACAAAGAACTGACACAAGAAATATGTAAAGAGTGTTTTTTTTTGCACCTAAAGAGTAAATAAATAAAGAGCACCTTTCTAAAACTCTTCACCTCCTTTAGTTTAAAGCTGAATGCTTCCTTTTTCTGCTGTTTTACATGATAATTTAATTGTACTGTCTATAGACCAGTGATGTAATTGACCCATGAACAATTCCTTGTTGCCAAACAATTTCATAACTGCAATAAGAGGCAATCATAATGTAACCTTAAAGCATCGATCATAACATCATTTATCAATATGTTGTCCTTTTTAAATACTCAGAAGCTATGGAAATTGTAAAACAGGTAATGCATTAGGACTGGTATCGTTTCCATGCCTCACAAAGGGTGTATAGATTGCCCACTTTCCTTTATTTCACTGGAATATTTAGTTTTCTCTTACAGTTAGTTGTTTCTGGTACTCTTGCTTAGCTGCTTAAAACGTTGAGCAAAGTATCATTTGTTTTCAAGAATGCTGACGGCAAAGTGGAAAAGGAACTGCATTTATCAAGAGATTTTTCTCAGTTTCTGTCGGTCTCCTCCCCTTTTTAATGCTCATTTTGTCCATAAAAACGATTGATGGAAACGTCATGATGCACATAACTTTTGAAAATATGCATAAAAAACACGCACATAATTGAGTAGAATAAACTTTTATTCGATAGAAAGATATGCATAAACTACAATGGAAACACTGAACAAATTACAGTATGTACATTAAAAAAGGTCATCATATGATGATGAAAGTGTAAATGGATAAACCAGCAAGCTGAGCACACTGTATCACGTCTTAAACGTTGTTTTAGTCCTTCTAAAATGCTTTAACTGTTTCAGTATTAGTGTATATTAACCTCCGAACGTCTGGAGCGTTGCCATGGTCACTCGTAAAATCTGCGCTCCATTGATAATGCCTTTTTAAAGTCACGGTGTGCGCGCTTAACTCTGAGTTGGTCTACTCAAAGTTGATTGACCCAACTCAGATCAGCTATTCTGAAACCGAAAACTCAAGCGTATTTAATCTCTCTGTAAATCAACTCAAAGTTCAAGTTTAAACTCCAAGTTGTTTGAACCTCCTTACTGAAACAGGCCCTCGGTATTGTCCAAGTGTTTGTCATTACTAACTGAAACGGACATTTTTAATTTGAACGTTATTGGGATGTACCTCACCTTGAACTTTATTTTAAGTGAACTGAATTTCCCTAGACGTAGTACTTTTGACACAAGCACACAGGCTTTGCTAGACAGTGACAAGACAACTTTAACCAGATTTTACTCATATTTACTTAAAACAAACAAAACACTCATATAACAAAATATAGTTTATTTATTTGTGTTAAAAAGAAGTACAAATCTTGACAAATTATTACTTGCAGCAGACAGCAAGTCTTAAACTTAATTCCAGGAGGGTGTCAGCTCGGCACAGCTCCAACCCTAATAAAACAGCTGATCTGAAAAGCAGAAGTGGGTTGGGGATGGTTGGAGCTAAACCGTGCAGAGCTGCGGCCCTCCAGGAATTGGAGTTTGAGAATTGGCGTACAGGATTGTGATTACGTGAGCCACTTTTCTACGCAGTTCTGGAAGACCCTGGGGTCTGAAGGCCAGGAATTGTGCTTAACACGAGGAATAATACACTTCCACAAGACACCTTGGGATTTCAGTGTTTTCAGGCCAAAGGTATCCCTTACATAAAACTGGGGAGAAGGTGAAAAACGGTTAGCATAACCAAACAGCACCAGCAAAAATTAAGGGGGGGTTAATGCATTCACTCACATCCTGATTTTCCATATCAATCACCTTTCCATTACGGTCATAAGACCCGAACATACTGTGAGGAGAGAAAAAGGTGTTCAGAACCTGAAAGCTACAGATGACCCCCCCCCAAAAAAAAACACAATCCATAAATATTTTTCACATGAATTACAGTCTGCCAAACACAAACCCTTTAGGACACAGGTGTCAAATCCAGTTCCTGGAGAGTCACAGCTCTGCAGTTTAGTTCCAACCCTGCTTCAACGCACTTAAGTTGCGGTCACACTGAACTTTTCTCCCCATATACTTCCATTCACACGCACATGAATGCATCATTCCGGAAACGCAAGGTCGCAAGTCAAGTTTCACAGTTCACTGCGTTGCAAAGTTCAAGCTTGGTGATCTGACCAGCGAAAGCACATCATTTGACCGCGCAAGACCAATCAAAGATCAAAACATGACCTCTCTGGACAGAAATGAACCAAATCGCTCGCTTTTTCAAATGTCTGATCATCTTGTTTAATTCCACCCTTTTTTTGCAGCGTTGTACAACAGAATTTCGCAAGCTCAAACTGTAGTGTGACTGCAGCTTTACTTGGAAGGTTTTAAACAAAACTGAGGGACTCAGTTTAGTTCCAACCCTAGTTAAACACACCTGATCAAACTAATTGTGCAGAGCTGTGGCCCTCCAAAAACTGGAGTGGACACCTGTGCCTTAGGAGCACACAATACAGTCGAGTGGCAAACCTTAGCTGATTGTCAGGACAATTTCAAATGCAACGATTGCTGTTAGTGTCATTTAATTATTGCACTTAAAATACAGTTTTAGATTTTTACAGCCAACAGTTAGCAACCCTTGAGAGGCAAAAGCTCATCCACTAAATGCCATTTGAATAAAACACTCCATTCAAATTCATGGTGGACTTTCCTGTGGAGTTTGCTTTGCAGGGAACTTGTAGAATTGCAATTAAAAACTGATGTGGGAGGGGGGAAATTGTGCTGGGCTGGAATTAAGAAATGCAGGTTAAATGTGTGAACGAGGCTCGGGTTAATTTTGGGAGCTTTTGTGGAGACCTTGATTGCCACGGTAAGATAACACCATCATTTGGTCCGCCAATCAACACCATGGTTTTTATGCGCAGAAAATTGTTTCGCCACTCTGCAGGAAAACAGAAGCAAACAGTACAAGTCAAGGATGGAGAACTGAAAGAGCACACACACGGACATCTGAGCAGCACATAAACACCAGTTAAACAGCCATGTCTTTAATGGGTACGTTCATCCCAAAATTATTTACTCACTATTTTGTCATTACAATTCTCCTGAGACCTTCATTCATCTTCAGAACACAAATTAAGATATTAAAGATGAAACCCAAGTTTCTGGACTTTCTGGAACATCTCCAGATAATTGCTGCATGTATGGCGGATGAGAGAGCTCTCTGACTTCAACTAAAAGATATTTGGTTGCATAAATCGTTTGGATAGCGATTGAATGAAAATAAAATAATTAAAATTAAATATAAATCAAATAAATTTATTAAATATATAGTTTTTAAATAAACAGAAACAAATAAATATAAATACATAAGTAAAATACAAAGTGTTCTAAAGATAAAAAGGTATCAGGGCATTGGAAAGACATGAGCAATTGATGAATAACAGAATAATTTTAGGCAAATTAATAGCTTAGTTACCTGTTGAGTTGACATGTTCAACTTCTCCATTCAGCGGGGCCAGAAAGACACTGGAATTCAAGTATTTCTCTCTATGATGTGGATCTACAGTGCAAGCAGCAGCAGATGAAACATAATGAGTCACAGACAGAGCCGGGGGTTAAACTGATGCATGAAAGTAGCACATCTTACCATTCCAGTAGCTGCAGAAGGATGTTTTTTGTCCAAGTTCAGTATAACAAACATTGTGCAGTGAGGACTTGGGCAGTTTAGGGAACACACCGCTGATGGCCCTTGTAACTGAAAGAACATGGAGAAAGCACTTATGCATGTGTACACGGTCTTGTTTCTTGAATGAGAATAAATATTGTGGTGTGAACGTCACTGACCTCCATACTGGCCAGCTAGTGGTGAAGACAGGAATATCACAGAGTGAGCATTGTGTTGAGGAAGAGTAGCAAGAACTCCTCGACATATCAAACCACCTGTTACACAAATTATATGACAAGTGAAACTGAGGTCTGGAGGAGTTTCAGCTCTGTTTTATTGGTTCTACATTTAATTGTGTACCAGTGAGTGTGCAGCAAAAATAGAAATTCATTCATTTATGATCGGCTTTTCTGGGGCAGAGTCGCAGGGGCAGCAGTCTTAAGACAGAACCCCAAACTTCCATCTCCCCAAACACTCCAGCTCCTCCGAGGGGATCCAGAGGCGTTCCCAGGCCAGATGAGAGACAGTCCCTCAAGCATGTCCTGGGTCTTCCAAGGCCTCCTCCGAGTGGGACATGCCTGGAACACCTCCCTAGGTAGGTGTCCAGAAGGCATCAAACAGATGCCAATGTCACCTCAGCTGACTTTTTTTGATGTGGAGGATTAGCGGCTCTACTTCAAGCTCCTCATCAACCTGATTTCATTAAGTAGGACACGTTCCTGAATTAACATCCATGTTGATCCTGGAACAACATTCTAATCAGCCAGTCAGAATTAAAGGGTCATGAGAGCCCCCACTTTTGGTTCAGGTCTACCTCAGATTTTTTTCAAAGGATGCATGATAATGGGCTCCGCAAGCAAAGGGCATGAGTGAGAGTGGCCAGCATTGGAGAAGGAGCGGAGTCAACAACTGTTGTCAGTTAGCTCACAAAATGACAAACCATATGGGAGACCCATGATTTTAGTTTACAAAGTTAAAATGCAAAGAAATAAACAGCAATTCAATGGCCAGTTACATTTGATTTTCGTAATTTCATATGCACAATTTATACAATTGTGTTTATATAAACACTAAATGAGGACTTTTCCCTCAATCCTCCCTGGGTCTGAATGCAGACTCCAAATAGACAGGACATAGACCTGCTGCACAAACCATAAGCCCTGTTGGTAATCTGGAGGATTTAGGCAAACACAGCAGCACGGCAAGTTGTCTAAATGTGAACGAACTCCTGATAAGACAACATCGGCCATTCTCTAAATGCTTGCAGCACACACACAACTTTGCTGTATCAGCCCTGACAGCATCGCGGGGAAAAACCATAGACTGTAAAATATATGGACGTAGTATCCGTGACGTCACCCATAGGTTTCTGAAGAGCGCAAAAGAAGCCACAAGTAGGCGCGGCCAACCGTCGCCATTTTGTTTGTGCGTCGCACTCACGGCGGGATACCAAACAAGGGCAAAGAGGCGGAGAGTGAGCAGAGCTACAGACACCTGCTGGCATTTAGCTTGGACCTGGTTCAGACACACATTACTTTGGGAGAATGCTAAATACTTTATCACTTGTGACTCGTTTGTATTCTGACCACTTGTGCTTGGTTGTATTCTATATCAATAAAGTGTTTAGTCTCTTAAAAACACTGCTGTAATACATTGAGCCACTAAACATTGTTCTTATGAAGTTTTTCAACAGGAGGAAAACGCGAATTACTTCCAAACACTTCAGATATAGTCTGTGTTAGTTAATGCAAGACTATTGATGAAATCCAGCATAACACTGTATGACAACGCTTCAGATGACTGTTCACGAGCCTACAGCTAATCAATCCGTCAGATTCTGGAGTGCATTACAGCTCTAAATATAAACGATAAATGATCTTAAATAAAACAAATACATGTATAGAGATGGTATACAAGTATATAACTTTACTCACATGGGAAATGGAGGCCTCGTGAATGGTTTGTGAGCACAATTAAGTGCACTCAGCATGCCATGCCATCTAATAATTGTAGGAAACAAGTCCAAAAGGCAGTTGACTGTGTAAAGCTACATAAAACACAAAAATACAATAAATATGCCGAGTTCAGTGGCTAATCTGCAGGATTCAGCCGAGGTGACGGCGACCAACGAGACCTAGCTGTCACTCAAATGGCCACTCCCTTAATTATGCAAACTTAATATAACTTAATATAAAAGGAAACGGATGAGTTATAAAAAAATAAATAAATAAAAATTCACCCCCCTCACAGTTGTCATGAAGGGTAATATTAGCTGCAACCAAAATCTTTTTGTACCAGGCTGTAAACACCTTTTTTTCTGCTGTAAAGTTGGCCATTCTAACAGTGGGCTCAATTGAAATTTGCTCTGTTTTGGAGCCAGGAGCGGCCAGGACTAGCGGAATTTCAGATGAATTGCAGTTTTAGTTACTTCCGTATTGGCTTCCTGAGGGAGAGCGGGAGGTTGCCGCTTGGGAAAAACATGCAACAAACCCTGTGGATCATCGAAACAAACTTATACGACTGTTCATGAACAGCTAAATACTGTGTGCCGTGGGTCCATGGACGACGTTTCACCCAGTCATCAAGGTAGGTTCTCAAAGCTGAGCTTGGCACTCGCAGATCTGCGTCTTGTCTTCAGAAAGCACACGCAGTCATGAATAATTCAGCCGGCTCTTCTCATAGGATAAGAAAACTCAGCTATGAATAATGAGAAAGACATGTCATCTTTGCACTTGCAGTTTTGCGCTACATTGCCGATTTTAATCCCGCCCCAAAGATCATTTTAAACCTGGGGCTGAAATTAGCTGACAAAAGTACCAAATTATTCAGTTTTCCCTCACAATTAAATCTGACAGGTGCTAACAGTCTTAACTGATGCTCACACACAAATCTGTTAATCTAAAAGAAAATTATATATATATATATATATATATATATATATATATATATATATATATATATATATGTATATGTATATGTATATGTATATGTATATATATATATATATATATATATATATATATATATATATATATATATATATATATATATATATATATATATATATATATATATATATATATATATATATATATATATATAGGGGAGAAGAAAAAAAAAAAAAAAAAAAAAAAAAAAAAAGAGGGTTTCATGAACCTTTAAGGGATGTTTACCATTTATGTTCAATTTAGGTTTACGGTTAGCTTTATGCCGTTCTACATGATTGTTAATCAACTATTGTTTCCCTCTGACTTTAGGAATAATTTACAGTTCAGGTTGGGTTTATGAGTAGGTATGGATTACATTTTCGAACAAAAATTGTTTCATGATCAACATGGATGTTAATCCAGAAACGAGTCACACTTGACAAAATCATGAAGTGCAATGCAACACTCTCCAACACACCCTGATAAAACAACATCAGTACCTGCCATCCAACAACAAACGCCCTTTACTAAAAAATAAAGATACTGTTGAATCCACAGAGCTTTCACTCATTCATTCTCCTTCGGCTTAGTCCTTTTATTAATCAGGGGTCAAAGCAGAATGAACTGCCAACTTATCCAGCATGTTTTACACAGCAGATGCCCTTCCAACTGCAACCCAGTACTGGAAAACATCCACACACACACTTGCACACAAACACTACAGCCAATTTATTTTATTTACTTCACCTACAGTATACCGCATGTCTTTGGACTATGGGGGAAACCAGAGAACCTGAAGGAAACACACCAATACAGGGGGAAGGTCCAAACTACACACAGAAATGCCAACTGACCCAGCCGGGAACCAGAGACCTTCTTGAGAATTAAAATCAGTAATGCAATTTATGGATGGAGGGTGATTGTCCTCACATCATTGCATAAACTTTTCAACCTCCAAGGTAAAAGTAGAAATGAGCCCAATATGTAGGAATATCTATCAGTCCCAACAGGGCTGTATAATCTGAAAACTTATTGTATTAGATCATTGGCTGCATTACCTTGCGAATAGCAGATGAGATGGACACCATCTTCAGCGCTCTCCATGATGGGTTGAATGACCTTTTTAAAGCCTTCCACCTGTACCCACATTGGCTTCACACTGGCTGCGTATTCATACAGAGATGGTGCAGTCACACTCGTACCTGGATGAGACTGAAACAGGAGACGTTCGAGAGTTTTATTTTAGATGAAGGAAGGACTGTGGTAAATTTTGTGAACTTGAACTTAGAATTGAAACTACTTAAAAGGATTTCACAATACTGAATTTCTTGGGGTATTTTAATTAAATGTAGGGTGAAAGTCAGTGGCGCCAGCAGCCATACGGCTGTGCGTACCTACCATGAGAGGGCGGGAATTAATGCCGCTTTTTTTATGACCTCGTTTAAATTGATTATTAAACAGAATGCACTATAGCTGCTTTTCACTGGCCCGCCACATCCTTTTGAACATTATATTTATTAAAAAGTTATTTCATTGACTTAAGATATTTAACCATCTATATTATAATTACTAACCCATCATCAAAAATCTTAGAACATATAAAAAAAAAAAAAAAAGCCTATTATTTTATTCGTGGCTAGAGCTTGATTAATTTTGACATCCTATTCAAGGAGACCTTTACTTCGACTGACTGAATAAGAGTTATGCAACACTCTATTTTTGGTAGCACAAGACCTCGCTCTGAAAAGTGCAATGATTTCTCTCCCAGATCAAAGCCCAAACAGCTAGTTTTGTAATTTATTGCCGGCTATACCACCTGAAAGACGGTTTAGTCCTATATACGTACTCGCAGTGAAATGTATATAAAATGCAGTTCAATATATTTTCTGCAAAAATAAAAGGACAATGTTTGCAGTTAACATTACCAAGGTTATGGTCAGATGCATTTAAAAATAAACAAGATTAAGCAAGTAAATATTGTTGTGCTACTTCCGTCCCTACTGATGGGGTCAAAAGCTACTTTTAGATATACTTTCCAGCTCGCATCTCAGCCTGCCTGTTGGACATTTCACACTGGATGAAAGATCATCATCTTCAGCTGAACCTCGCAAAAACGGAAATGCTTGTAGTTTCTGCCAACCAGACTCTACACCATAACTTTTCAATCCAGATGGATGGGGCAACCATTACTGCATCCAAAATGGTGAAAAGCCTTGGAGTAACAATTGATGACCAACTAAACTTCTCTGACCACATTTCTAGAACTGCTCGATCGTGCAGATTCGCACTCTATAACATCAGAAAGATCCGACCCTTCCTGTCTGAACATGCAGCTCAACTCCTTGTTCAAGCTCTTGTTCTCTCCAAACTGGATTACTGCAACTTTCTACTAGCTGGGCTTCCAGCTAACTCTATCAAGCCTCTTCAGCTGCTCCAGAACGCAGCAGCACGAGTGGTCTTCAATGAATCTAAACGAGCATATGTCACTCCGCTGCTAGTCCGTTTGCACTTGCTGCCAGTTGCTGCTCGCATCAAATTCAAAGATCTGGGGCCTCATGCATCAACGCTGCGTACGCACAAAAACTTTGCGTACGCCAGGTTTCACGCTCAGAATGGCTCACGTTTGGATTTACTAACAATGAACTGAACGTGGGAATGTGCGCAGCTTCACGGCAGCTTTCTGGCAGGCGTACGCACATTTTTTGTGCGTGTCTGTTTTATTTCCATTGGCGACTCCTAGAGGCAGTTGTTTTAAATTCCTCTCTACAAAGTGTCTGAGCCTTGCAATGGCAGCTGTATGAGACGGGTTCAGCAGGTATAAGGTTTCCATACCATACATTTGACCAGCTAAACATTAAAGCACAATTTGCAGCAGTCGCCTGTTTTCCCAATGTAATCTGAGCGATCTACCGCGCGCACATTGCTATAAAGACACTATCTGAAGATGAATTTGCATGCGTGAAACATTTCCATTTAATAAATGTGCAAATAAAATATGATGCTTATTGATATGAACTTATTGATGATTCCTACTTGTCTTTCTCGTGATAAATAGTTGGCAAAATCTGATATGTAGCGGGGGAAAAAACAAGAAAGAATTCATCAGACGCTGGATTCGAGCCGAGTTCATGCTCGAACGAAACTACTCATGATCACATGCGTCTTATGAGGTGTGCCACTGAGACTGCTAAGGGTACTGCAACATTCTTCAGATATAAACCACACTATTTCTATCTTTAATGCACTCAGTGCGATGTTCAGACCCAACTGTGTTAACCGCATCAGCTAAACTCTCCCACTCTATTTTTTTCTTTTATTGTTAATTCCGGAGAACAAACTTGCAAACAACACCGCTTTTCTCCGGTCTACCTCCGAAAGCAGCACCTCCAATCACATTCTGTTCAAAGTTTCTCTTTTTGCTTGCTTTTGCCTTTGCTTTTTCGTTGGTTTTTGCCATTAGCATATTCATACGGGGGAGGAGGCAGGGAGGGGTTTTGTGCTCGTGCATGTTGCGCTCAGTTTCACGTTCATTCGGATGTACAAAAGAATATGCGTGAGATTCGGCGTACGCAGTGTTTCATACATCTGAATTTTTTTCTGCGTACGCATATTTACAGCTTTGTGCGTATGCAATGTTTTAGTAAGATTTCCACGCAAGTCTTCGTACATGAGGCCCCTGATGTTTGCCTACAAAGTGACTTCTGGCCTTGCTCCTTATCTGCTCTCACTTCTGCAGATCTATGTGCCCTCCAGAAACTTGCGTTCTGTGAATGAACGTCACCTTTTGGTTCCATCACAAAGAGGGAAGAAATCACTTTCTCGAACGCTCACATTCAATCTGTCAAGTTGGTGGAATGAACTCCCTAACTGCATCAGAACGGCAGAGTCACTCTGCTATTTTCAAGAAACGACTAAAAACTCAACTATTTAGTCTCCACTTCACTTCCTAATCTGCAATTGCCTCTCTGGATATCACACTAACTGTACCCGAGAAAAAAAAAAAAAAAAAAAAAAAAAGTACTAACACGTTCCTTCTTAGACTTTACAGACCTGAAACTTGCCTATAGCACTTAGTCATTGTTGCGCTTATAGTTGTGCAAGTTGCTTCCTTGTCCTCATTTGTAAGTCGCTCTGGATAAAAGCGCCTGCTAAATGAAATGTAAACGTAATAGTCTTTTCAAATATAAATGTAATCTTTTGATTGTTTTATTGTTAAAACAAATTGCATGTTTCCATTAAATATGGTTAATAAATCAGATTTAGCTCAAATGTACATACCTGACGGATGGAGAACAATGCAGACTTTGGTGAAAAAGTCAAGGCAAGGGCAGATTCACGCCACTGTTATATTTTTATTGTAATAAGTTAACATTTTAAACATTGTACAGAATTACTTCATACAACTAGTACAGTTTTTTTCTCCATTTTTTTTAAACATTACTAAAATAAATTAGGAAATTACCCATGGCAACTTTAATGTAATATAGTTTGGTAAACTTAACTTTGACCTACAGCTCATGATATTTGGCTCTTTACAAGTTTGGTCACCCGTGATTTAAAAGTTGTATTGGAGTTTTCCCTACACTGATATAAAATGACAAATGATTTTGATAGAGCAATCTTGCGAGTTATTAACCACAGCAAAAATATATTTCTGCTAAATTAATTATCTTTTAAAATTAGACTGCAAAATAATAATAATAATAATAAAAAAATAAATAAAACTATCCTCTCCCCAATGAACTAAAGACATTTTTTTTAAAATCCCACCAAAGAATAAAACAAAGATTATGACTTTAAATATGAAGTCGGAATTCTGAAATATAAAGGAGTTACAATTGCATCAAGTCACAATCTTGAGAATTTTTTTTTTCATTAGCGGGAAAGAGCTTCCATACATTTCTGTGTGAGCAGGGAGTTACCATACTTAGATTTGCAAGTACTGCACGTGAAACAACAACAACAACAACAACCAATACAAGTGACCGTATAAACGATAACATGCGTGAAACAAAATACATACATTAGATTCCTTACCTCTTTAATGAAGTTCACAAAGGGTGTCAACTCTTTAGGTCCACCAAATAGCCCATGAATAATAATCACTGGTCTGTACGCCATGATGGCTGAGGGCAGCAGCAGTAAAACAACCAAAATAAAAACACATGGTCTGCAGCCATCAGCCATCGCCACAACTGCTTATAATCTGAAATCAAACATGTATATAATCATTTCATAATTATAACAAGCCAAACTTAAATTAGACACCCAAGTAGGCATGACTAACCTTAGCAGGACGCTCCACGATAAAACAGCTGGTAAATTGTTTGGAGCGTGATGTTCTGTCGCTTGAGGTGACGCTTTTATAGTATCCGCTTAAGTGATGACGTGTTGGTGACGTATGTAATACTGTTACCACCGGGTCCAAGCCGCCACTCATTTGAGTTGAGAAATTATTTGTTTATGATCACTTTCAATTCATATCACACATTAAAGTTAATTGTATATAAAGTCATAGTGTAGACAACAATCTCTGGGTTTCCTGCATCACAAATACCAAAATTTTAAGAGTTAATTAAAAAATGAATGACTTTCTGGCCATTACTGGACATAACGTTATATATTACGATCGTGGTTTTTGAAAGTATTAAATCGGTTTGTAAACGTTTATAATTAACACTTCATGAGTCTCCCCATGCATTTGAATAGAGCTGAAAGCCTTTTTTTAGTCTTGGATAGAAAGTGCCTTTCTAAAATGGTCTGAAGTGCCCCAGCGACAAAACCACTAAATAAATATATATAAAAAATAAATAAATAAATAAATAAATAAATATATATATATATATATATATATATATGTGTGTGTGTGTGTGTACAGAGAGATACTAATATAGGATATGTTGATAATCAAGCGTTTTTGTTTTTTTCTTATATTTTTCAACGAACTATTTTGAGAACTTCCTGCCATATTAGGTTTTTAAAATCTGAAACCATAGTTCTTTATGAAAAATATTCTCTAATAAATAGGTTTTATGTGTTGAGTTAAATGACCTCTAGAGGTTAAGGGGCGGGGACTTAAAAAAGACGCAAGAAACTGAAACCGAGAGCAGAGAGTGAGATGCGATTGATTTAGTGTTTGTTTTATTAGTTTACCTCGAAATAGTTACACAACACCAAAATTCATGTGGTAGTATTAAGTTTACAAAAACTGTTAACCCATATATTGCATTTGAAGATCGCTGGACAATCTGTGTGGTTAATTGTTCAGTGAAAATGCGAGTTGAATTATAGTATGCAATAGATTCATATAAAGTCACTTCCACTCTGAATAGCACTATCCTTATATCTGAGACCCGGTATTATGTCTTAGGGTGCTTTCACACCTGTGAATCGATTCAGTTGCTCCGAAACAGATTACAATTGTTACGTTGTTGCTCTTTGCTCTTGGAGCGGTTCGCTTTCACACTGCAAAGTTTCTAATCGGACCAAAAGAGCTAAAACAAGTCACGTTCGAGTAAACTCTCCTCACATTGGTCAGAGTGTCAGGGTTTATTTTGCAGCGTCCCGCTCAGCTGTCAGGAGAGTTGGTGGTTTGGTGGTGATTGACAGGGTGCACGCGCGACATGTCTGAGGAAAGACGGGGTGGGGAGGGGTGAGAAGGGTGCGCGACGATGCCTATTCGAGGACCGGGAGGGAGACGCAAGATTACCGGGAGATCATCACTCGTTTGCAGGCATCCGGAGACTCGCAAAACTTCCCGCCCTACTCATAATTCTCTCTTCATATAGCCGTAAGCCTATTACATACCCATAAAACACTGTGATACAACAGCGCTCGGATCGAATCGCTTTCTCACTGCAATCGAACAGCTCCAGGGTTCGTTTCAATCGAGCCGATACCACCTCACTCAAGCGACCTCGGAGCAACTACTTCAAGTGGTGCTCGCTGCAGAGCCATTTGGGCGAGCTGAGCTCCAGCGAGGGGGAGCTTGAGCTCCACATTTTTTTGCACTTCGTCTACGAGTGATGTCACTGGGGGTAGGGATAGGGGTGGTGTACGCATTAAGAGCCATTTGAGCAGAGCATGAGCTCCAGCGAGGGGGAGCATGAGCTCCAGCGAGGGGGAGCATGAGCTCCAGCGAGGGGGAGCATGAGCTCCAGCGAGGGGGAGCATGAGCTCCAGCGAGGGGGAGCATGAGCTCCAGCGAGGGGGAGCATGAGCTCCAGCGAGGGGGAGCATGAGCTCTCGCTCCTCCTCCTGTAAGCTGTTTTAATGCGTACACCAACCCCACCCCTAACCCTACCCCCAGTGACATCACTCGTAGAAGTGCAAAAAAGATGGAGCTCAAGCTCATGCTCCCCCTCGCTGGAGCTCAGCTCTGCCCAAATAGCTCTGCAGCGAGCACCACTTGCATTAAAACAGCTTACAGGAGAGCGCGATTGCCCTGTTCACATATGCCAAACGAACCGCGCTAAATGGGCAAACGAGATACGTTGCGAAACAAGTGTAGGTGTGAAAGCACCCCAAGTGTCTTTTATTACTAACTGATAGACATTTTCAATTTGAACGTTATTGGGATGTACCTCATCTTGAACTTTAAGTGAACTGAAATTCCCTGGACATAGTACTTTGAGTCAGTAACATGGAGGGCTATCTATCTATAGCTTTGCTAGACAGTGACATGACAACTTTAACCAGATTTTACTCAAATATTTACTTAACAAATAAAATACTCAAATAACAAAAAATATAGTTTATTTATTTGTGTTAAAAAGGAGTACAAATCTAGACACATTACTTCAAGCATACAGCAAGTCTTAATTCCTGGAGGGTGTCAGCTCGGCACAGCTCCAACCCTAATAAAACAGCTGATCTGAAAAGCAGAAGTGGGTTGGGGATGGTTGGAGCTAAACCTTGCAGAGCTGCGGCCCTCCAGGAATTGAGTTTGAGAATTGACGTACAGGATTGTGATTACGTGAGCCACTTTTCTATGCAGTTCTGGAAGACCCTGGGGTCTGAGGGCCAGAAATTGTGTTTAACACCAGGAACGATACACTTCCACACGGCACTTTGGGATTTCAGTGTTTTCAGGCCAAAAGTATCCCTTACATAAAACTGGGGAGAAGGTGAAAAACGGTTAGCATAACCAAACAGCACCAGCAAAAATTAAGGAAGTACAAACTAAACGTGCATTGTTAAATAAACTGAAGAACAATATGGATGTATTTTAAATAAAGTAATATTACAAAATACTGAAAAAGAGTAAAATGCATTCACTCACATCCTGATTTTCCATATCAATCACCTTTCCATCACTGTCAAAAGACCCGAACATACTGTGAGGAGAGAAATAAAGGTGTTCAGAACCTGATAGCTAAAGATGAAGATTCCGCCCTTTTTTTTGCAGCGTTGTACAACAGAATTTCACAAGCTCAAACTGTAGTGTGACTGCAGCTTTACTTGAAGGTTTTAAACAAAACTGAGGGACTCAGTTTAGTTCCAACCCTAGTTAAACACACCTGATCAAACTAATTGTGCAGAGCTGTGGCCCTCCAAAAACTGGAGTGGACACCTGTGCCTTAGGAGCACACAATACAGTCGAGTGGCAAACCTTAGCTGATTGTCAGGACAATTTCAAATGCAACAATTGCTGTTAGTGTCATTTAATTATTGCACTTAAAATACAGTTTTAGATTTTTACAGCCAACAGTTAGCAACCCTTGAGAGGCAAAAGCTCATCCACTAAATGCCATTTGAATAAAACACCATTCAAATTCATGGTGGACTTTCCTGTGGACAGGGCTCGAAATTTTCTGCGTGCTTAAAATTGTTGTGTGCAACCAGTTTTTACTGCAAAATGTTTAGCACATGCGCGGATTCGGGAGACATTCACGCAGAATGCATCTCTAAGCTCTTTGTTTGCACTTGGAACGTGAAACGCAGTGCTCAGGAATGGTTTAAAACAGTTGTCATGTCAACTTGCTGCAGTAAACAAATCCAAGTTCATAAAGCTTGCCCCGCCTTCGCGCTTTTCTTATTGACCCACCACTGCTCTAGCACTGAACGTGAACGATTGGTTAATATCAGCTGTCAATCACTCAGCGCCTTCTGGCTTCGGATGACAGAGCTACTACTGCGAAAAATTGTAAAGGGCTGAAGATGAGAATGAAGATAACGCTGACAGATTTAGTTTTAGAAACCATCTAGTTACAAGTAATGACATCTTACTAGTTATCATGTGCTGAATATTAATCCACCATCTACACTTTTCCAAGAGTATAAGACTTCCATTGGCTTAAAGTCTGCTATGAAAAGTCTGTGGGATGGAGTTTTCAGGTATCCGTTCGCCACATCTAGCACGAGAGCTTCTGTTTAATCCTTCATATAGTCGCCAGAAGCTCTCCGCTGTGCAAGTGGCAGATATGTCAAATTTAACACCACGTACACAATCATAAACGGGCTTACACGGAGTAAACTAACATCGCTATTGCTATTAACATGTATGCAAATAAAGTACAGTATGTGTCAAAAGCATCAGTGCAATATCAGACTGTACTTGAGAACAGCACAGTTATACAGTTAACAGATTCATTCAAGCAGTGCGTGCAGGGCCGGTGAGCGCTCCGTGTATGCTTTGGTCACTCAATTCTGTTATAAAAATGTATTTTCTTGTGATAACAGGATTTCGTTGAGATATTTTCCTCACGCTTGCATATATGTATTATTTATTTATTTTTTTTTGCTTGTTAGTTTGATTAGTGTTGATTTCAAATACAATGTTTGTATAAAACTTGTAGTAACGGTGCTCATAATTGGTGGGTGCGACTAAATTTTGGCTGATACGCCTAAATTTTTAAGGTTAAGAACACCGGTGCTACAAAGCAAAAAGGTTATTTTCGAGCCCTGTGGAGTTTGCTTTGCAGGGAACTTGTAGAATTGCAATTAAAAACTGATGTGGGAGGGGGGAAATTGTGCTGGGCTGGGATTAAGAAATGCAGGTTAAATGTGTGAACAAGGCTCGGGTTAATTTTGGGAGCTTTTGTGGAGACCTTGATTGCCACGGTAAGATAACACCATCATTTGGTCCGCCAATCAACACCATGGTTTTTATGCGCAGAAAATTGTTTCGCCACTCTGCAGGAAAACAGAAGCAAACAGTACAAGTCAAGTATAGAGAACTGAAAGAGCACACACACAGACATCTGAGCAGCACATAAACACCAGTTAAACAGCCATGTCTTTAATGGGTCCGTTCATCCCAAAATTATTAACTCACTATTATGTCATTACAATTCTCCTGAGACCGTCATTCATCTTCAGAACACAAATTAAGATATTAAAGATGAAACCCAAGTTTCTGGACTTTCTGGAACATCTCCAGATCATTGCTGCATGTATGGCGGATGAGAGAGCTCTCTGACTTCAACTAAAAGATATTTGGTTGCATAAATCGTTTGGATAGCGATTGAATGAAAATAAAATAATTAAAATTAAATATAAATCAAATAAATTTATTAAATATATAGTTTTTAAATAAACAGAAACAAATAAATACATAAGTAAAATACAAAGTGTTCTAAAGATAAGGTATCAGGGCATTGGAAAGACATGAGCAATTGATGAATAACAGAATAATTTTAGGCAAATTAATAGCTTAGTTACCTGTTGAGTTGACATGTTCAACTTCTCCATTCAGCGGGGCCAGAAAGACACTGGAATTCAAGTATTTCTCTCTATGATGTGGATCTACAGTGCAAGCAGCAGCAGATGAAACGTAATGAGTCACAGACAGAGCCGGAGGTTACGCTGATGCATGAAAGTAGCACATCTTACCATTCCAGTAGCTGCAGAAGGAGGTTTTTTGTCCAAGTTCAGTATAACAAACATTGTGCAGTGAGGACTTAGGCAGTTTAGGGAACACACCGCTGATGGCCCTTGTAACTGCAAGAACATGGAGAAAGCACTTATGCATGTGTACAAGGTCTTGTTTCTTGAATGAGAATAAATATTGTGCTGTGAACGTCACTGACCTCCATACTGGCCAGCTAGCGGTGAAGACAGGAATATCACAGAGTGAGCATTGTGTTGAGGAAGAGTAGCAAGAACTCCTCGACATATCAAACCACCTGTTACACAAATTATATGACAAGTAAACTGAGGTCTGGAGGAGTTTCAGCTCCGTTTTATTGGTTCTACATTTAATCGTGTACCAGTGAGTGTGCAGCAAAAATAGAAATTCATTCATTTATAATCGGCTTTTCTGGGGCAGAGTCGCAGGGGCAGCAGTCTTAAGACAGAACCCCAGACTTCCATCTCCCCAAACACTCTCCAGCTCCTCCGAGGGGATCCAGAGGCATTCCCAGGCCAGATGAGAGACAGTCCCTCAAGCAGGTCCTGGGTCTTCCCCGAGGCCTTTCGATGTGGAGGAGCAGTGGCTCTAATCCAAGCTCCTCACCAACCTGATTTCATTAAGTAGGACAGCTTCCTGAATTAACATCTATTGATCCTGGAACAGCATTCTAATCAGACAGTCAGAATTAAAGGGTCTGACGCCCCCACTTTCTGTTCAGGCCTACCTCAGACTTTTTTCAAAAGATGCATGATGATGGTCGTGGAGCTCCGCAAGCAAAGGGCACGAGTTGGCATGGCCAGCAGGTGAGAAGGAGGAGAGTGTCATTTTGTGAGCTAACTGACCACAGTTCAAACCGTGAGATAGTTTAGTTTACGAAGTTAAAATGCAAAGAAAAGTAATTTAATGCCCCATTACATTTGTTGTTGGTTATTTCATATACACAAACAAAATTGTAAAGATAATCGGGTTTATATAAACGCTAAACGAGGACTTCTCCCTCAATCCCCAGGTCTGAATGCAGACTCAAAATAGACAGGGCAGAGACATGCTGCACTAACCATTAGCCCTGCCGGTAATCTGGAGGATTTAGGCAAACACAGCAGCATGACGATATTATTATATAGAACATAAAATGTTTTATAGAATTGTCTACAGAATTTCATTGTAATGAAATTAATATATTTATGCAAAAAAAAAAAATAATAATAATAATTCTTAAAATGATCTTAGCATATCACTTCAATCTTTACATTTTTGCAGTAACATTTAGCATTGACTTAATTTATTTAGAATAGAAAAATTGGATAATGGTTTGGTGTGGGCAGGGCTTGTGGGCATAGGGGCAGGGCATTAATTCTCACTCTATGCTAAAGCCAAAAGTTGGCAGCCCTGATTTCACCCAGTCATCAAGGTAGGATCTCACAGCTGAGCTTGGCACTGGCAGGTCTTTGTCTCTCCTTCGGAAAGCACGTGCAGTCATGAATAATTGAGCCGGCTCAATTATTAAGAAAAAGGATAAGAAAGGATAAGAAAATAGGATAAGAAAATTCCGCTATGAATAAGAAACCGACGCGTCATCTTTGCACGACGTTGCCGATCCCGCCCCAAAAATCATTTTAAACCCGGTAGCTGAAATTAGCTGACAAAAGCTCAATTATCTAGTTTTCCCCACAATTAAAGCTAACAGGTGCTAACATTGTCCTAACTGATTCTCACACACAAATTTGTTAATTCTCAAAAAAAAAAAAAAAAAGTACAAGGGTTTTGTGAACCTTTAACTCTTAAAAGACCTAGAGGTATTTTGTGGGCACCTAATGGGCCTCTTATTATTTTTTTAAAAAAAGCAGTTTTATTTTAGCAGTCAGCCTCAAGTGTCATATATAAAATTTTAAACAGGAGAACCTGAAGGTTCAATCTGTATCATTTAAAAGATTCATTCTAAAGATTCTTTGGTCCAAAAAACATATGAACTGAGAAAAAATATTCCAGAAACGGTTTATTAAAAAAAAAAAAAAAAAAAAAAAAAAAAAAAAAAAAAGTGGCATTTTCTAGTGGTTACAAACAAAACCTTATGAAGTTTTTTTTTTTTTTTTTTTTTTTTTTTTTTAGAAATGCATGTTATTATGTTTTATACTTCTAAAATAAATTGTCTACATCCACCATTCCCTTAGCAAGTTATAGCAATTTATTTCAATGTTATTCCAAGGCGTTTTTCAATGGGGAAAAAATGCATTTAATGAAAGCATTTGCCCAAAAGTTCTGGGAATGAACTAAACAGAAAAAAGTGTTACAAAATAACAGAACACTGAAGCAAATTTTACTTTACAAATACTATATATATTTTCAGTTACCATAAACAGCACTTACAATGAACAAATAAAAAGAAGTGTCAAAGTCCTAATAAACATGGTGCAAATCCTCAGTAAAAAAATTTATATAAATATTTACTATACTATAAATAGTTACATAAACTAGATTCAATATGGACCATCTTTTTTATGGTTTTATGTGCCAGCATATGGTGTTGACCCTACTGCTTCTCAATTTTTGGGTTGCAGACAAACAGCCACACAGTCATTTGCGTCCTTTGAAAACAGCAAGACCAGCACTTCGTCTTTGCTGTGTCACTTTGTCATGCAAAAGTACTTATGAGAATTACTTCATGCAAAACTTTGTTTTTTTTTGCGTTTTATTTAGCTGTGCGTAAATGTACAGCCTCTCTCTCGTCCCGGGTTGTTCAAAAAGCTGATTGTTGATCCAGAAAGCGAAACCTATGCTTATTGGTTGAGAGTGAGCAAGTTTGAACCAATCTGGGCATGGAGGAGGGACAGTCCATCAATGTACCATGTCTGGTTTGTCCGGAGACACAAGCCACGAGCGCTCCTTTGACAAATCAGTGTTGTCAATTTGATAACGTAACCACACTGATTCCAGAGCCTGCGAAAATCCGTGTAATGTAATGCGATTCTTCTTTATGCCAATCTTTAAATTGTACGGTTCAGATCAGCAGATCAAAAGTTATTAAACATTTAAGAATACATATTTTTAGCCGCAGGCGGCTGTCTCGTCTTTAAGGTAGTTAACCATTTTTGTTCAGTTTAGTCATGCGGTTAGGTTTATGCCCTTCTACATGGATTGTTAAATCAACTACTATTTCCCTCTGACTTTGGGAATGATTTACAGTTGTGGTTGGTTTATGGGTGGGGAGTAGGTATGGATTACATTGAACAAAAATTATGTTCCAGGATCAACATGGATGTTAATTCATAATCGAGTCACACTTGACAAAATCATGAAATGCAATCCAACACACTCTGATGAAACATCATCAGTACCTGGTATCTAACAACAAATGCCCTTCACATAAAAATAAAAATAGTGTTGAATCCACAGAGCTTACATTCATTTTCTATTGGCTCAGTCCCTTTATCAATCAGGGATCACCACAGCGGAATGAACTGCCAACTTTTTCAGCATGTTTTACACAGCGGATGCCCTTCCAGCTGCAACCCAGTACTGGGAAACAGCCATACACTCATTTGCACACACTACAGCCAATTTATTTTATTCAATTCACCTACAGTATACCGCATGTCTTTGGACTGTGGGGCAAACTGGAGCACCTGAAGGAAAACCACACCAACACAGGGAGAAGATGCAAACTGCACACAGAAATGCCAACTAACCCAGTCAGGAACCAGTGACCATCATCAGTAATGCAACTTATAGATGGAGGGTGATTGTCCTCACATCATTGCACAAACCTTTCAACCTCCAAGGTAGAAGTAGGAATGACCCCAATATGTAGGAAAACAAGTCCCAAGATGACTATCATCTGAAAACTTATTGTATTAGATCATTGGCAACTTTACCTTGCGAGTAGCAGATAAGATGGACACCATCTCCAGTACTCTCAATGATGGGTTGGAGAACCTTTTTAAAGCCTTCCACCTGATCCCACATTGGCTTCACACTGTCCGTGTAGTCATACAGAGATACTGCAGTCACACTCGTACCTGGATGAGACTGAACAGGAGAAGTTTGAGTTTTATTTTAGATGAAGGAAGAACTGTGGTATATTTAGTGAACTTGAAACTACCATTTCTTGGGGTATTTTAACTAAAATGTAGGGCGAAAGTCAGTGGCGCCTGCAGCCTAACGGTGGTATGCATCGTGCGTAAATACCATGAAAGGGCAGGAATTAACGCTGCTTTTTAATTTGACAATTTAAAATTGATTATTAAACAGTATGCACTACAGCTACTTTTCACTAGCCCACCACATTCTTACCAACATATTTTATTATGTCATTTCATTGACTTGAATATAATTAACAATCTATAATATAATTACCAACCCATCGTCTAAAATCCTAGAATAATAAAATAGCCTAATATTTTAGTCGTGGCTAGAGCTTGATTAATTTAATTGACATCCTATGAAGAGACCTTTACTTCGACTGACTGAATGGGAATTATCCAACGCTCTATTTTGGTAGCACAAAAACACACTGATCTGGGAGAGAAATAATTGCACTTTTCAAAGCCCAAACAGCTTGTTTTGTAATTTATTGCCGGCTATACCACCTGAAGGACGGTTACAGTGTGTTGTAGTCGGCCGTCACCGGAGAAGGTCTAATCTTTCCTAAATTTTTTTGGACTATTGTTTGATAGCTTTAGTGGCACTGTAGCTGTCCAAGGTACTGTTGTGAGCGTTAAATTATAGCCTATATATGCACCAATAGACAAGGCAAAAGGAATAAATGAAAATAACTTTGGATTCTTAAAATGTCGATATTGTTTTAAACACACACACGTATATATATATGGGGTGTAACAATTTATCGTTGTACGATTTATTGCGATGCAAAAAGGTCTCGATATGCATCGTGGCGTTATGACGATTTGATTACGATATGACGTCCGTTTTCTCTTATTAGTTGAGCTGTTTGCACGTGAGCTACGTTCCACCTGCTGTCGCACGCGAGTTCAGATTGCAGCAGCAGTAATGTTAGCGGACCAAGATGAGTGGAGCTGAAATAAAGTATGGCCCATCCTCTCAAAATCAGACGTCTGGCAAGATTTCAGTTGTACAGTCATTGCTTTAGACTCGGCCGCTTTGACACGCATACTGGGTCAAACATAGCCGAAGTTTTAAAGTCTTCACAGTGATTTACATACTTTGCACAGCGACATGGATACCTTCTAATGGTGTTGAAAGGGTCATACTGTATTTATAAGGTACAATTCACCATAAAATATCATTCTGTCTTCATATAATGATGTATTGGCGGCCGCAAAATCACACATGACGTAAGCTGACCGTAAGCCGTTACTGCAGAGGGCGGATGATAGACGCGCGTGTATGGCAAGCCGTTTTAGCATTTAAACCTTTGTTCTGACTATCCATAATTACTAATAATAATATAAAGGGGCCATGTAACTTTGTTTTTTGTTCTCTGTGATCTTTAATACATACTGGGTACCTACTAGCTACACAAAATATTTTCTAAAATGTCAAGCAGGAATTTGTCAATAGGTTTAATTATAAAGTCAATTAAAAAAAAAAAAAAAAAAAAAAAAGCATTTTGCTAAATATAAGACTCCTTTATATCTTGCTATGTGTTGGTTCATATTCGTTTTTATTTCACTTTATGCATTCGTTATTTAAAGCTGGAATACTGAAAGAAATGACAGCCATCATTTAAATGGTTATCTTACCATCAAAATGTATATCATTAGAATACCTTGAAATAAAATCCAGCAGGCACCCCTGACAACGCAACAAATCAAATTTACTCAAAGCCCTGACAACACTTGCTTTCCAGGGTAAAACAGCACCTTCAGCATGCAACCCTTGATGAAGCTGCCAAAATCAGCTGATTTCAGGACTCTCATGTGATTACTGGTTCAAATTTCAGTTTGTGCAAAGAGTAAATTGTTTTTATTTCCTATTTACAAGTAATGTTTCTCTTTTTCATGTCACTAATGATCGATCTACAGGTTTAGTTAAATAATCACTTTTTTTTTTTTTTTTTTAAAGTAAATCAGGTTCAAATGACAGGAGTTCCTGTGGGGATGACAGTAACACCATTATTTATGTCCCACTGATAATAGAAAAACCCTTATTTTTTGCTTAGTTTTCAGTGTTTCACAAAATTAATGCATATTGCCAATAATAATAAAAATCTAAAAATAAGAAAATTAACATTTTGCATTGTTTGATCACTTTTGATGGAACTGAAATGTATATAAAACGCAGTTCAATATTTACTGCAAAAATAAAGGACAATAACAGCTTGCAGTTAACATTACCAAGGTCATGGTCAGATGTATTTAAAATAAACAAGATTAAGTAAATCTAGTAAATGTTGTGCAACTTATATCCCTACTGATGGGATCAAAAGCTACTTTTGTTTAAAAGCACAGATGCTCAAATTACAGCCCGCGGGCCAAAGTAGGCCCAGAGTAACCTTTGATTTGGCCCACCATCCCATCTGAGAAGAGAGGGAGAATGATGGAGACTATTTAGACAGTCTTTTCAAATATAAATGTAATCTTTTGTTTGTTTTATTGCTAAAAGCGAAGTGCATGTTTCAATTAAATATGGTAAATAAGTCAGATTTAGCTTAAAATGTACATACCTGATGGATAGAGAACAATGCAGAGACTGGTGAAGAAATTAAGGCAAGGGCAGATTCAGCATTAAACTCTACTTTTATTTTATTGCAAGTTATCATTTTAAACGTTGTACAGCATTAGTTTATACAATGTGCAGTTTTCTACATTTTTAAAATATTAAAATAAATTAGGAAATTACCCATGGCAACTTTAAAATGTAATATAGTTTGGTTTACTTGCCTTCGGCTTATAATTGTATATGAAACCGGAGTTGGGGGGGTGGGGGGGGGGGGTTAGGTAGCTAGCTTGAAGCCAGTGGTGTCTGTCTGTCGTTTTATGGTCAAGTGCGCGCACACACACACACAAAATTTGATCCTCTGCACAGTCTAGCCATGTGCAGCCAGAAAAAGGCAAACTGTGGGCACAGGTGCAGTTCATATAGCACTTGAGGCAGTAATGAACCATAATCTGAACAGGGGTGTGACACTGAGTTTGCAATTTAGGAACACAACTTCAACAATATTTGGTTTTTGGCCCTTTATATGAAATTTGGTCACCCATGGTTTAAAATAACGTTGCATAAGAGTTGTTCTACACATTTTGATAGAGCAATTTTGTGAGTTAGGAACCACAACAAAAATATATTTCTGCTAAACTCATTATCTTTTAAAATTAGACTGCAACTAAATAGTACTATCCTCTTCCCAATGAACTAAAAGACACTTAAAAAAAATCCCACCACTGAATAAAACAAAGATTACGACTTTAACAGTCAGAATTCTGAAATATAGAGTTACAATTGCATCGTCACAATCTTTATAATTTTTTTTCATTAGCGGGAAAGAGCTTCCATACATTTCCGTGTAAGCAGTGAGTTACCATCCTTAGATTTGAAAGTACTGCACGTGAAACAACAACAACCAATACAAGTGACCGTATAAACGATAACATGCGTGAAACAAAATACATACATTACATTCCTTACCTCTTTAATTAAGTTCACCAACGGTGTCATCTGTACAGGTCCACCAAACAGCCCGTGAACAATAAGCACTGGCCTGTACGCCATGATGGCTGAGGGCAGCAGCAGTAAAACAACCAAAATAAAAACACATGGTCTGCAGCCATCAGCCATCGCCACAACTGCTTATAATCTGAAATCAAACATGTATATAATCCTTTCATAATTATAACAAGCCAAACTTAAATTAGACACCCAAGTAGGCATGACTAACCTTAGCAGGACGCTCCACGATAAAACAGCTGGTAAATTGTTTGGAGCGTGATGTTCTGTCGCTTGAGGTGACGCTTTTATAGTATCCGCTTAAGTGATGACGTGTTGGTGACGTATGTAATACTGTTACCACCGGGTCCAAGCCGCCACTCATTTGAGTTGAGAAATTATTTGTTTATGATCACTTTCAATTCATATCACACATTAAAGTTAATTTTATATAAAGTCATAGTGTACACAACAATCTCTGGGCTTGCTGCATCAAAAATACCAAAATTTTAACAATTTATAAAAAAAATGAATGACTTTCGGGCCATCGGATATTAGGCATGGACATTAAAATTGCGATCGATATTTTCGAAAGTATTAAATCGCTTTGTAAACGTTTATAATTAACACTTAAGTCTCCCCATACATTTGAATAGAGCGCTTGGACCCGGAAGCCGCTTCGCGTGACGTCACACTTAACAAGCGGATTGTCCATTTCACGTTATTAAAAATCAAATTGCTCCAAGAGGGAAATCATATTGGTCAGCATTAATAGGAAGATATTGATTGGAAAAGAACATAGCTTCTCCCATATAAATATGTAATCCCAAACAAAGCAAAGGAAATCCATTTTAAAATTCTACAAAAATACCCGGCCAATGCATTTATCTCAAAAATTACTGATATTGCAGATACTTTTGTTCAGGAAAATGAGGAAACTTTGACTCACATGTTTTTTACATGTAAAATCTCACAAAATTCGGTCAGATCTTATTTGAATAAATCCCAATCAACAAAACAAGATTAAGCAAGTAAATCTAGTAAATGTTGTGCAACTTATATCCCTACTGATGGGGTAACTTTAAAATCAAGTGCATGCATAAATACATGTGGTTACGATTAGATTGCAAGCAGAAAACGTGCTGTTTCTGTTGGACTTTAATTTTGACAGCAAGCTTATATTGTATCTTTGATAAAACACAAGCTTTTATGACCTTAAGACTTGCAGGAAACATAACTATCAGACCTAAACACCCCGCAAAACAAACACTCAAACAAGAAAAACGATGCGCTATCTTTTAGAGTTATGAAGAATGAGAAAAACAACGCCTGTCATAAACTTCATTATGCATATATTTTATATTATTGTATATTTCATATTTGTAAAGGCTATTTTTTATGCTTATATATTTTATATTTGCTTTACAAAGTGTACATTCATGCATGCACCACAAAGGTTATTTATGCTACATCCATCTTTAATAGGCATAAAACAATGGCTCATTTATGTTGCAAAGCTAGTTTTTGTAATAGTTTTTTAAATGTTAACAACGGATGCTATTTTTCTCCATAAATAAATAAATAAAACCAAAAGGGAAAGTGGAGTGTGCATTGATAATTGTTTCTGGTTTGAGCCTCGACTGTGTCAGTTGGCGCTTCTGTGTGGAGTTTGCATGTACTCCCCGTGTTTGATTGGGGTTCCTCCGGGTGCTCCGATTTCCCCCACAGTCCAAAGACATGCGCTTTAGGAGAACTGGATAAGCTAAATTGTCCGTATTGTATGTGTGTGTGTCTGTGTGAGAGTGTGTATGGATGTTTACCAGTGATGGATTGCAGCTGGAAGGGCATTTACTGCGTAAAACATGTGCTGGATAGGTTGGCAGGTGATTCCGCTGTGGCAACCCCAGATCAATTAAGGGACTAAGCCGAAAAGAAAACGAATGAATGAATGAATTTAATGAATTCAATTTTAGCTCATCTTTTTTTCTATAGCTTTTTTTCTAGTGTTCCAGAAACCCCTACCAAGATAGTCAGATATGCAAGTGAAAGTGAAACTCCACCAATTGACAGACGTTAAGAACAAACATTTGGCTAAACAGGCTCCACAAATGTATGTTAAATCATAGTAACTATAGTATATGGCACTACTGATTTGGTAAAGAGACTCCTTCACCCAATAATGTATATTCTGTCATCTTTTACTCAGCCCTTACTATAAGTTTCTTCTGTTTTACACAAAAGAAGGTATTTTGAAAAATGCTGGACACCTGTAACTATTGACTTCCACTGTATTTGTTTTTCTACTATGGATGTCAGTGGTTACAGATTCTCAGATTTCTTTAAAGTATCTTCTGTAGTGTTCAACAGAAGAAAGAAACTCATAGGTTTGGAAGCAATTGAGTAAACAGTTTAGGGAGAACTATCTCATTAATTGAGGAAGAAGTCATTTAGAAAAGTCACGGAAATGACGATCAGAGCTTCAGTTTGATTTACATGATTTTATTTAAATTATTAATAATATATAAAAGCAATTCTTTACAAAACAATTGTGAACGCTTAGTTATAAAACAACCCCTCTCTCTTTTGACAGAACACCAGATTCATTTGTGAGGAAGAAAATAGTTGAGCAGATCTTTGATGACACTCTAGAGGAGAAAACTGACAGCACTGGACTTCTATTATTACTTCTATTAGTGCTGGACTTCTATATTACTAATGGAGTTTTAGCATTATTTCAGTTCAATTCATCTTCATTTCTATAGCACTTTTACAATGTGGATTGTGTCAAAGCAGCTTAGAAGTAAATTAAAACTGTGTCAGTCCAGTTTTCAGAGTTGAAGTTCAGTTCAGTGTGGTTTAATTTTCACTGCTGAAAGTCCAAACACTGAAGAGCAAATCCATCTATGTGCAGCTCCACAAGTCCCAAACCGAGCAAGCCAGCGGCGACAGTGGCGAGGAACAAAACTTCACCAATTGACTAAAGTGAAGGAAAAAAACCTCGAGAGAAACCAGGCTCAGTTGGGCACGACCATTTCTCCTCTGGCCAAACTTCTTGTGCAGAGCTGCAGTCTAGGCACCGTTATCGTCATTAATTACTCACCTCATGTCCTTAGTTCATATTTAAGTTTACTTCATATTGAACACAAATGAAAACATTTTAGTTGAAATCTGAGAGCTCTCTGACCCTCAAACCGCACGTTCATAAGAGCACAGTGCACTGTATGTGTGACACACCCCAGGGCCAGAATAACATAAGGTCTAGGTGTGGCTGAAGCCCCAGGCCCACGGAAGAAGGGGGCCCTTGATTGGCGGAAGAATTAATTTGAGCTATGACGCTGGAAAACGCCTCTTTGCGTTATGCTTTTTCTAGTCAATAAAGTCAAGTATTCCTTTCGGTTCATTGCTGTTCAAAAATCAGTGACGCCGGTGCTAAACTGGGGCTCAGAGTGGCTCTAGCACAATCAGAAAATTGAATAGCCCTGTTTTAGTCACCCATAAGGGTGATCAGATGTCCCAATTTTTCGAGAAATTTTTCCATAGTTCTTTATTTCGGCACTATACCACGAGAACCGACCAGTCAAAGATAGGCTAACCAAGCTCGTCTTAGGACAAAAAATAAAATCTTAACAGTCTTCATCATTGATATACTTGTAACAGAAGCTGGGTAGGCGGAATCAAGCTGAATGGACTCATAATTAAAGTGCTGTCTCAGCCGCGCTGCGGTTACAGCTGGACTCAAACCTGCGTGTGCCCGCATAATCCTTACATAACACAATATAAACGACACAATGCACAAACAAATCAAACAGCCTACATGAGCAGTTATCAAAATATCCATCGTTGCGAACTCTCTACTGTATCTCAAGTAAATACACTCAGTTATGCTTTACAGTAAGTCTAACTGAACCAGTTAGAAAGCAAACTTTTTTTTTATAAATGTTAACGTTCCCCCAATAATATTGGCGCTGGCTTTCATTAGACAATATATCTGATGCAATAAATACATAAATAAATAAATAAATAAATAAAATAAGGATGCCTTCTGTAAGTCAGAAGACCACAATTTTGGATATTAGAGGCATGGATATTAAAGATATTATATCATTAGAGATTTATGGTCAGCTAAAGTTCTAAAGAACCTTTAAAGGTAAACCTTAAAGTATTTATTATAAAGCACTAATTTAGGAAGTAATGCAAATGTTTTTTTTTTGTTATGCTGATTTTTGCAGTTTGTTTGAACTTTAAAGTTTATATTATGTCATTACTTAGTTTTGTATAATTGCAGGCATATTTTAATAAAATAGAAAAAAAAATATAATAATCAATCATAAATCAAATGATGGAAAATAAGATAATAATATTAATTAGTAAATTATTAATAATAATAACAATAATAATAACAACAACTATATATATATATATATATATATATATATATATATATATATATATATATATATATATATATATATATATATATATATATATATATATATATATATTTATTTATTTATTTTTGGAGAGGTAAAAATATAAAAGGGGGGCCCTTGGATTTGCTATAGCCCCAGGGTCCAGTGTGTTCTTAATCCTGCGCACTGCTGATGTTTAACCCAGAGGCCTGCTCGACTTCCTCTGATTTAAACAAAGCATGGGAACATCCGAGGTAAACATCAGCAGTGCGACACACATACAGTGCAGGACAGAGCTCTCATCAACACACGTCATGAACTGACACTGAAGAAAAGTAAGGTCTTAGGGGTTTGGAATGACATGAGGGAGTAATTATCAACTTTAACAGTCTTGTGAAATGTCTGGAAATGGTGCTCTCCTCCTCCTCGCTTCTTTAGTTTTTTCTAAAATGAAGAAAAACAATCAGAAAGAACACAAAGTTATTCAAGCAGTAATATGAAGGGCTGTCAAATAAAACTCACTGTGTTCCTCTACCTCCTCTTGCCTAACTGCTTCACAGGATTTGGGGTCGTTGGATTGAACCAGCAGTGCTCTTCAACCTGATGTAACTGTAGCCGTTTCACTGGATTACGGATCAAACACTGGGAAATCAGGTCCACGCATGCTGAAAAGTGTCACAGAGAGTGTGAAATATGTCTGCATACTCAAGATTCATGAACGTGTTTGAATTTTACTACATCAAATGTTACAAAACATCCATAATTAAGTGACTTTAATATCTACACTGCAAAAAATTCTTTTCTTGCTTAGATTTTTTGTCTTGTTTCTAGTCTAAATAGCTAACATTTCTTATATCAAGAGTCATTTTCTAGACAAGCAAAACATATTGTCTCGTTTTGAGAAATAATATGCTAATATTAAGTTAGTTTTTCCTTAAAACAAGCTAAATAATCTGCCATGGGGTAAGCAAATTAATCTCGTTTTTTCTTTTGACGTAAGATCATTTTGCTTGCCCCATTTGCAGATTATTTTGCTTGTTTTAAGGAAAAACTTACTTATTATTGGCATATTATTTCTCAAAACAAAACAATATGTTTTGCTTGTCTAGAAAATTCTTCTTGATTTAGGAATTTTCAGATATTTAGACTAGAAACAAGACAAAAAAAATCTAAGAAGAAAAAGCATTTTTTTGCAGTGTACAGGTCCTGTAAACATTATATTTAATCCATTTTACTTATGACTGACTATTTTATTCTGTCACTGAGGCTGAGATTGTTCAGAGGTGTCTGCTTACCTGTGGATAACCTGGGGTGTATCTGAATGGAGCCAAACATGATTGACTGTCTGTTATTAAAGGCCAATCGTCCATGCATTATTTCATACAGCGTGATGCCAAGTGTCCAGACGTATGCGGGGTTAGCATGGAATACACGACACCTTAAAGCCTCAGGTGGCATGCAATTTCCAGCTCCTGTAAGAGAGACATTTCAAGAATTCAGTCATTTCACACGACAATACTGAGACCAAAGAAACTACACAACATGCCAACTCACCTCGATAGTCACTTCTATTAAAAGGCTTGTGGGTTATTGGCTGAGCACAACCAAAGTCGATCAATTTGAGCTCTAATCGGGGTTGAGTCACCAGGATGTTCGCCGTGTGTATATCACCATGGAAAACTCCACGCTCAGCGCAGAACATTACAGCTCGGATCAACTGCCGCATTAACCGCCGTGCTTGGTTTTCTTCAATGTCCACTGTGTCTCTGATGTACTGATGCAAGGTCTGGCATGACTCTGCGTACTCCAGAATGAGAACAAAGTTGTTCTCAAGCTCAACCCAGTCGTGTAATCTGATGATGTTTGGACATCGCGGCGCATTCATCAACCTAAGCATCATTGCCACTTCTGCAAGCACAGGTGTGGAATGACCATCCTAGAAAAGAAAACAGATTTCAAAGATATTACCAAAGAAGAATGGCACAAAAGTACAGAAACACAAACTTTACTATGCGAATAATCACTAAGCTCCATGTTTTGACTCATTTTTACTTGTATTTGAGCATTCAGTCATGCAGTTTAAGCTAAAAGAGGAGTCTACACGAGTGTGTTCTGTCCGTCTCTGAGGCTGAGCACATGCACACAACAGCACAAGCTTTCTTTAGCACTATTGAATGACTCATAGACACTCTAATAAATCAAGCACATCCCTTGCTGTAAAAGTCACGCTACATGATTTCAATGATTTCCAGCTTTGTGTAGAAATGAAAGCAGACTGCTTTACAAGGGGCCTGGATATGAATTAAAGATCATTTTAATCTCCATTAATGTTAAATGAATTTTAATTAATTACAACAGCCAGACATTCATGTGTTCAAAACTTGTCTCTGGGTTTATTTCTTCTGCTGAACACAAAAGAAGGTATTTTAAAGAATGTTGAAAACAAGTAAGTGTAACCTACGCCAACCAACCTGCTCCGAGCTGGTATCGAACTGGCAACCTTCCGCATGGGAGTCCGTTGCTCTACCAAGGAGGCTAAAAACCATGGCTTCTAGCATCTGTGGCTAGAGCACCTTTAGAGGTCAGAGGAGTGAGGTTTATCTGTACAGCACTTACTAGCTGCATCTGTTACACTCACCCCCCTAAACCTCACTCCTATCCGTGTCACGGCACCAATGTAACCCCGCCAGTCCTACGTCACCCAATCGGCTCTGAGCTGGTATCGAACTGGCGACCTTCCGCATGGGAGTCGGTTGCTCTACGAAGAAGGCTAAAGACCATGGCCTCTAGCATCTGTCGCTAGAGCACCTTTAGAGGTCAGAGGAGTGAGGTTTACCTGCACAGCACTTACTAGCTGGCCTCCGTTACATAAGCATTGGCATAAGCATTTACTTTTCTACAATAGAAGTCAGTGGCTACCTGTTTCCAACATATCTGCTTTTGAGTTCAGTTTAAAGTGGTCCAGACAGGTACGGGACAAGTGAAAGAGGAGTAAATGCTCAGCACATTTTCACTGTTTTGTGAATTATTCAACTTACAACGTCCAGATAACGGTCCTCTTGACTCTTCACCATACACTTTAGGGCAACCTGTGGAAAAACAACGACAAATTAAATTAAAGCTAATAAATTATTTACATTTAATAATCAGGAGGAAAATGTTCATAGAATTTTTTAAAAATTGTTCTCTACCTTTACACTTTTACTGCGTTTGTGAGATGCCACATACACCTCGCCAAAAGTTCCATCTCCAATCATGTCTCCGACTTCAAACTGAGACAGATCAAATCCTGAAAAACAGAAAAAAGCAGGGAGATTTACTTGGATTGTCTGGTATGAAACGGATCAAATAAAAGACTCCCGTCCTTTAAATCTGGATCTAATGCAATGATCTAAAAGCAGTAACTTCTATCAGAACTGCAAGAGTAAATTGATTAATAATATTTTATTATTTATGAATTACAGAATGATGACTTACCACGAGTGAGCCCAGAAGCCTCCTCAGAAAGCTGGCCTGGCAGACATACTGACTCAAGGTCTGGGTCGGGCTCGAGCTCAGGCTGTGGCGTAAAATGCAGGAAAGGGAGCTTTGCAGCCTTCCATACTCTCTTAAAGAAAGCAGAGACTCTTTTCCCTTTCCTTCCTTTCTTGGGTTTTTCTAAAATGAAGAAAACAAACAGAAACATCTCCATGGACAGAGCTGCAGCTACAGTGCTCAGCATATTCAGATATGTTGTACACCCCATTTTGAAAATGAAGATTTGTATCCATTTGTCAGTGAATATGGGTAATATATAGTAATATATATTGATGCATTTGAACAAAATGTATTTAATAAACAGATTTATTTATTAAAATAATACTTTAGTCACAGAACATTTTTAGAAATGGAAACATAATACAATTAAATCTGTGCAAAACAGTGCAACAAACAAATTACAAACTACAACATTTCAATAAAATTTTCTAGATTTTTGCTTCTCTTTGATTTTTGCTTATTTTGAAAATGAAATTTAATATTTTCCCCTAACATATACATTTGGGCTACACATTTTTTAACCATTATTGTAAGTTATTTTGTTAGATAAACTCCCGATTTTGCTTTAGTACTGACTAATCTAATGTACATGCACAATCTAATATTGTAAAGCATCCTATAGAAAATATGAATTTAAATGAGAGATTTGTGGGGGTGTACTTATATATGTTTAGCACTGTATTAATTAATACACAACCAACAGTACAACACATGTCACTGTCTGATTTATAAACTAAAAACAACAAAGCGTAAAAATAACAGATGGAAGAAATAAAATGAACCAAATTCAGGATGACTCACCATCAGTCCCATCAATTTTAGAGGGGTCTTGAACAGACGAAGGCGACTCAGGACTGACCGAATCTGCATCCGTCGTTTTCTTAATATTGGAGGGGCCCGGAACACTCAACAGCTGAGGATCTTCACAGACCTGGACTGGCGGACGCATCTGCTCAGGTTCAACATGATCTGCGATGGTCGTTGTCTTGAACCTGGATGGTCCTGGAACAGCTAACGACTCGAGACTGTTGCAGACCTGGACTGGCGGACGTATCTGCTCAGTGTCAACATGACCTGTGAGGGCCGTTAAGGACTCAGGACGGGCCGGATCTGCATTTGGCACATGTCCTGTTTGCTTGATCCTGGAGGGGCCCGGAACACTCAACGGCTGAGGATCTTCACAGACCTGGACTGGCGGACGCATCTGCTCAGGGTCAACATGATCTGCGATAGTCGTTGACTTGATCCTGGATGGTCCTGGAACAGCCAACGACTCGAGACTGTCGCAGGCTTGGACTGGCAGACGCATCTGCTCAGGGTCAACATGACCTGTGAGGGCCGTTGAGGACTCAGGACGGGCCGGATCTGCATTTGACACATCTCCTGTTTGCTTGATCCTGGTGGGACCCGGAACACTCAACAGCTGACAATCTTCACAGACCTGGACTGGCGGACGCATCTGCTCAGGGTCAACATGATCTGCGATAGTCGTTGACTTGATCCTGGATGGTCCTGGAACAGCCAACGACTCGAGACTGTCGCAGGCTTGGACTGGCAGACGCATCTGCTCAGGGTCAACATGACCTGTGAGGGCCGTTGAGGACTCAGGACGGGCTCGATCTGCATTCGGCACATCTCCTGTTTGCTTGATCTTGGAGGGGCCAGGAACACTGAACGACTGAGGATCTTCACAGACCTGGCCTGGCAGCCACACCGGCTCAGGGTCTGCATGTCCTGCGACGATCCTGGAGGGACCTGGAACAGGCAGGTGCTCGAAATTGTCGTTTTCTGACTGTGGTTTAAAAGGAACCACTCTGCTCCGGTCACAGCTAAGGAAAGGGCGCTTTGCAGCCTTCCATACTCTCTTAAAGAAAGCAGAGACTCTTTTCCCTTTCCTCCCTTTCTCAGGGTTTTCTAAAGTAAAGGAAATGAACAGGGAAATATAAGAAAACTCTTTAACCACAGGTTTAAAATAGACAAACTGCTGAAAATTAGACATATAAAAGACACTCACACAAAAGAAACATCAACAATAAATGTACAATTATAATAGAAAATGTTTAAAAATTACAATTAATTACGTGGAATTGCAAATCATTTGTCTGACGTAAAATGACAAATACAACCTGACAAATAGTCGGTAAGTCATCCATTTTAGACATTAGGAAAAATCCTATAAGCAACTATTTTGCAAAAATAAACATTTCACTCCTGCTCACACGAAATGCAAACTATTATATTAACTCATTTTTGAGTGAATATTCTGAGTTATGGAATATTTTATTATAGTTATAGTTTGAGCTATTTAACAATCACCATCACAATGTTTAATCAAACTTATGGAGCCTTTAATTTCTTTGTCAGTGGGTGCTACATCTACATCAACATTCTTCAATCAAGCACAACTTCTCCACCACAAAAAAAACGAATGAAACTAAATCCAGATTTTTGCAGCTTTCCCTTAGCAATCGTCAAACTCAAATTAATCAATTTCTCTCGCTCTGCATCTTCAGTTAAGAAATCTGTGAGTAAATTATGACTTTAAACATTTAACAATCAGTCTTAGAAATCCAAATGAAAAGAGAAGTTTTGCTCCAGCACTTCAGATACAGAAACAGAGCTATAGACATTTATTATTATGAAGGTAAAGTTGGGTTTATATTTGGGTTTCTATGTTGTTTAACATGCTAATTTAAATATTAGGAAGTCACATGTAAGTAAGACTTCAAATCAAAATTACAACTAATTAATTGACTGTAAACAATGTTGTACAATGATAGACATTGGCTGTTAATATGATTTCTCCATTTAGACTTTGAAACAATATTTCTTTGTTATTATATTTTTCAAGAGTTCACACTTAGCTGATGATTTACAAAGCTTATTTGGCATGCTGTCCCGGGAGAGAGCCCCGAGCTCAAGGGCTCCTCGAGCCCGGGGCTTCCTCCCGTTGGCAGAGCAAGAAGGGAGCCCGAGCTCGGTGGATCTCAGAACTCCCCTGCTGCTGTAGCTAAGGGAACGTAAGGAATTAGACAAGCTTGATTGTTATGTATGTTGAATGTCTTTGGATGGTGGGAGGAAACCGGAGAACCCGGGGAAAACCCACGCGGACACAGGAAGGACATACAAACTCCCCACAGAAACACTCACCGGTCCTATAGAACTAGGACCGGCAGTATTCTTGCTGTGTGGTTCACAGTGCTAACCACTGGACCGCCGTGCCGCCCAATCGCAGGTAAAGGAGGAGACTAGGGGAGGAGGGGGGTTTCTTCCAAACGAAGATAAAGTGAACTGAAAACTGAGGCTATTTATGGTGCCTTAGGGCTCATGTGATTGGAGGATTAGTGATTAGCAAATACGAGACTGGACGTGATAAATCATAAGCACGTGATCCTCTCGAAATTAGTTTATGAATAAACTTCACTTAAGGAGAAAATTTGAATGTGTGAATATTAAACCAATTTTACCTCGATTGTATTAATTTATCCCTGCTTAAACAAATAAAAGACTTAAATATAGTATTCTCACTCAGTTTGCTCCAATATAACAAATATTCCTCCACACCATCAACAACTAAGAAGATTACTGTGTAGGTCTACACAGAGTTTAGATTAAAGTAATATTAGAATGTTTTTGTCAGTAACGTTAGCGAGGCACAATTTCTGTTGAGTGGAGAGAAAAAACCTTAAAGCCAGCTCAATCACAAAGTCAGAAAATACACAATATAAATACACGAAACAATTACAACCAGGAGAGGTTGAATATTTGTCGGTAAGTGGCGTTATATGGCGATGTATTATTATTATTGTTATAGTTTTTTATTAAACAATAGGTGGTAATACACAATTTTTTGTAAACTCTCATCTCACCTGTTGGGCTTCTCGTCATGGTACGAGGTGTTGGAGAAGCCGTCGTTTCACTCTGATAATTATTGTTGACAAATACAGGCATGATCAAATTATCTCGAGTAAAAAACACAGTTGACATATTATCTGCTTTTTGAGAAGCAAAACAAGTTGCTAAAGTCATTAAGTCACTGTTCACTGTACTCGTTTGTTTGTCACTCTGAGGAATTCTGTCATATGACGTAACGGCATTCTTTTCGTTCTATTTATTCGTCATCAGTGAGGTGAGGAGCTCGGGGTGATAAAAGATCTGATCTGAGTTTTGTTGCGCTCCACAACTGAGTTGCTGTTTTTTTTTTTTTTTTTTTTTTTGTCGTGTAATAAATTCATAACAGATAAAGTATGACATATACCGATATGAAAGCTTCAGCGGTTATTATTAAATTGCTATCAGAAATATCAGTATAAACTGCTTCTGCGTGAGCAGCTTCAGAGGTTACAATCATTAGCCTATATTTAACCAAAAGCAAACAAACATGTATTAAAGTTTTTTATTTATTTATTTATTTTTTTATCACAGTTAATAATAAGTGGACATTACTTTATCATTTGATTAGCGTTTTCATATTTGGTGACCCTGCTGTATTTCTGTTACTCTTCATTTTTATTTCAAAAAACAGTTGTTACAGTGCAAAGCTGAGGGGATTAAACACGAGTCAATTTGAAGAAAGAGAGAAAAAAAAAGATTTTGGGTAAAATATAAGGAGTATCATAATTATTTTACCATAAAAATAGCCTTGTCATATTTGGTGACCCTGCTGTATTTCTGTTGCTGAGAAGATTAAACACCACTAGAGAGAATGTGGATAACATTACAGTGATTTTAGGGAATTAAAAGAGATTACTTTGTTTTGGTGACCATGAAAAAAAAAAAGAAACAATCTAATTACATTTGGTGGCTCTGCTGTTATGTACATATATAATGTTAAACAGTTATAATGTTATTGTTATACAGTTGTATAATATATAGGCCTATATATATATATATATATATATATATATATATATATATATATATATATATATATAAACAGTATATTTACGCGATAAATATATAATACATGATGTATGGTTATACAGTGAGAAATTAACGTTTTGATAACGTGCATGGTTCTCGCACGTAATGTAAATCAGCCTATATTTGACGCACATGTAAATAACACGTGTATTCTGGGCAAGAAAGCCTTTAAGATCTGAATACGAATAAACAGCTATTCTAACAATTTCATTCTAACAATGAAAGTTATCTTTCTCAAAAATAAATAAATAAATAAATAAATAATAATAAATAAATAAAAATGAAATAATATAGGCTAATATTTAAATAAAAAAATCGCAGTACAACCACAAGGATGAGTGCAGTGTAAATAAATAGTGGTAGCCAGGAAAGATGTTTGAGTAAGTTTGTCCAAAAAATAAGTAGCTAAATAAATAATTCCGGAACAAATTAATCAGATATAGTCAATCAAAAAATCCTCACGCACAAAGAGTGACCGAAATATGGAGAGAAGGCACATGTTAATATCTGCTGATAAACGATAATGCTCAGCCTGAAGGTGTGATCAGAATAATATAAGCAGAACTTTGCTCACTGGTTGTTGATTTACAGCACATACAAAAACACAGACACGCAGAAAGCCTCAGCGTGAGAGACCACTATCTCAGCAACACCTGAACAGCACACCGGCTGACAGCGCATGCGAACAGAGAAAACATAAGCGCTCTTTTTTCATTAATAATAACACAAGAAACTGTGAAGATGGAGACCCTGAAGCGGTGGATGAAGGACTGGAAGTATCCCACTTCTCTCTTGTTTATCTATGGATTCTTCAGCACAGTCAAGCCTTTAGAGCCGTTTCTTTACCCATTCCTCACTGGACCAGACAAGAACCTGACCACGGAGCAGGTATGGTGACCTGTAGAAAAGTTTAATAATTAACATGTGTTTGGATTTCTAGAGACATGACTAGGTTTTAAAGGGACAGTTCATGCCCAAAATGAAAACGTTTTCTCTCCCAAGTGGTTCCAAAGCTTTATGAGTTTCATCTTCTTTTAAACACTTTGAAGAATGTTAGAAACCTGTAACCATTGACGCCCATTGCAGGATAAACAAATACTATGGAAGTTAACAGTTACCGGTCTTCAACATGTTTCAAAATAAAAAATTTTTTTGGTGTTCAACAGAAGAAAAACTCAAACAGGTTTCTGGCAAGCGAAGGATGAGTGAGGACAGAATATTAATTCTTGGGCTAATTATCTCTTTAAAATAAAAAAAAGACAATTCAGTCACGATTTCCAAACCTGTGGGACTTCCTGTAGGACTCCTCTGTGCTTCACAAACAAGGATATTTTTTTAGAAAGATTCTCATTGTTTTTGTCCATACAATGAAAGGAAACGGTGTACTGTATGGACATGAATAGTTCAAAAACTTTCAAAATATCTTACTGTAGATGAAAGAAAAACAGATTTAGATTGAGGGTAAATAAATGGTGACAGAAATGGGGATTTTTTTGTGATAGCTTTAACTGTTAAATCAATTTTACTGAAGCATGAACCATTTTTTGCTGCCCATTACTCCAATTCAGATGGTTATTAATATGCGTTTGTGCAAAACAAAAGTATTTAAAATTCTAGAAAATAAAAAACAAAACCGAATATTTTAAAGCTGCCATGACTTTTTAATAGTAGCAGAATTGTGAGATGCTATATTTTCTTATAAGTAATTTAGTATATTATTTATTCTTTTTATACAAATATTTATAATAATATTTTTTTTTGTTTTTACATATTTTATGCTTATTTTTCTTAGGCTATGTGTTTTTTAAACTTATGCAATAAAAACTAAAAACATTCACATGTAGTTGGTGCCAATAGCCTAGTGGTTAGTGTGTCGACACAGCACCAAGGTGCTCGTAGCGACCCAAGTTCGATTTCCGGCTCAAGGTCCTTTGCTGATCCTTCCCCTATCTCTGCTCCCCACACTTTCCTGTTTCCACATCTTCACTGACCTATTAATAAAAGTGAAAACCCCAAAAAAGTAATTATATATATATATTATTTTAGGGGAAAAATAATAATTAGGATATTTCTTTAAAATATGTTCTTTTTTTGTTTAACAGAAGAAACTCAATTAAAATGAAGATAAATGGTGACAGAATTCTCATTTTTGACCTCATTTACATCCCTAAATGCTTTTATATGCTCTCATGTGATTGGTTGATGAGATATTTGCAGCTCAATGTGTGTGTATTTATATAAAGCAGCAGAAATCGAGACTCATCAGACCAGGCGACGTTTCTTCAATTGTCCAATTTTGGTGGTCCTGTGCGAATAGTAGCCTCGATTTCCTGTTCTTAGCTGACAGGAGTGGTGCTGCTGTAGCCCATCTGCCTCAAGATTGGATGTGTTGTGCATTCAGAGATGCTCTTCTGCACACCTCAGTTGTAACGAGTGGTTATTTGAGTGGATGCCCTTGAACCATTCTGGCCTACTCCTCTGACATCAACAAGGCATTTGCACACACTGAACTGCCGCTCAATGGATATCTTCTCTTTTTCAGACCATTCTCTGTAAACCCTAGAGAGGGTTGCGCGTGAAATTGTAGATCAGTAGTTTCTGAAATACTCAGACCAGCCCATCTGGCACTAACAAACATGCCACATTTAAAGTCACTTAAATCACCTTTCCTCCCCATTCTGATGCTCGGTTCGAACTGCAGTAAATTGTCTTGACCATGTCTACATGCCTAAATGAATTGAGTTGCTGCCATGAGGTTGGCTGGTTAGAAATTTATTTCTATTACCAATTTATTTCTAAATTGGTTAGAAATAAAGTGGCCGGTGAGTGTACATTAAAAATAAAAAGTGAGGACTTACAAACTAAATGGTAGATTTCCAAGTGCATCCTCATGTGGCTTCAGAATGCTTTGACACATAGCAGTTCCATTTAAATTGATATAAACTAAGCATCTCATTTAATCATTAATGAAAAGAGGACACTTGTGAAGATTTCCAATTGCGTAAAATCATCTTATTTACCAGCAATCATGCCAATAGAACTTGCTGACTGTTGAGTTAAAGAGGATCTATTATGCGGACATCATTTTTATAATATAAGGGGTTTATATCACACTTGATAAAACAGAAACACTTTGATTGACATTCTCTCAGAGGGGAAAGCCCCGCCCATTAGTGACAATCTCTCCCTCATTAGCATTCATGGTAGTCTTGTTTTTGAATCTGCCACTATGCTGACATACAGACATTTGTAGCTCCGCCCTTTTTTGAGAAGAGCCCAATCTCATTCGAATTTAAAGCGACAGTCACCAAATTGGGATTAAAGCCTAAAAAAGGGAGTTTCAAAAAGTTATACATTATCTGCGGGGTATGTTGAGCTGGAACTTCACATACACACTTTAGAGCAGGGGTGCCCAATATCCTCTTAGGACCCAAATATTTTTTTTTCTTTGTTTTTTCCTGTGATCTTTTGGGTTAAAAAAAAAATCTACAATTCAGAGTTTTTGCATTTAGTGTTTATTTTTAATTTTACAGCATGTCCACTGTAGTGGACCACAGGACCATTTTAGTTCAAAATGAAAACAAAAACAAAACAAACTCAACATAAAAAACAAAAACAAACTCAACATAAAAGCGATTTAAAGCTGATTGTCATTCTCTAATTGTCTCTAATTATCTCTAATTATCTAATTGTCTGATTGTCAGACTCTAAATCAGAGTCTCTCTCAAATATCTTATAAAGAATTCTCTCTGCTTCAGTTCTGCCCCCAACAACATGCAGTCATTGGTTACATTACGATGGTCCTGGTGTCCACTATAGTGGATATTTAAAAAAGGATGATATTTTGAAAAACAGCTTTGAAACCTTAATGTATTGGCTCTGACACTTTAAAAAACAAATTGATAATATTATAACAAATATGTAATAATGATAATAAAAAAAACAATTAAAAAAAAATAAATTTTACATGCCTCTCTTCTTCCCATAAAATGTACTTGTTTGTATGCCAGCCATTTGGATGCAATGTAAGAAGTGATTCCTAGCATGCCAGCCAATCAAATTACATATCACTAGAAAGCCCGGAATGTCCTCTGAACAGTACAACAGGAGTTGACATAGTAGCTCAAAAAATTCAAAGAAAATTCATGAAAACACAATGTCCACTACAGAGGACACAAGTCAATAGACGGGGTCTCAAGAGGATATGTCGATTGCGATCGACTGGTAGATCGCAAAGGAATTAAAAAAACATCAGCCTATCATCCACCCTCACTGAAAATTGTCACTTGATTGACATACAGGGGAGTCAGCTGACATCTGACCTTTTCTGACACATGGGTAACCACGTATGGGCATAAAACCACGCAAACTTCGTTAAGTGCTGCAAAACTAGGTACATTTAGCAAAGTTGGCGCGGTTAAGTCCAAAAATCGTTTCACCATGACTGATGATCATTTGGTTGTGAGCTTGAGGCTGTCTATCAGCAGCTACAAATCATCAGAGTAAGGTAATGACAAAAACGTGTACAGAGCTGCGGGCTATTGCACAATACACTTCATACAGTTATGCAAGATACATCAATGTCTACAGTACTAATACAGAATTCTCAATATGTTTATTATTAATGTTTTGCATTTTTATATTAGGTAGATCATTTTGACTTGGTCATTTTATAAGTAGCTCGCATGCTGAAAAAGTGTGGGCACCCCTGCTCTAAGGACATCAGAGGCTTATTTTACATCTTGTAAAAAGGGTCATAACAGATCCCCCTTTAAAGGGAGAGTGTCCATTATGTTAGAATAACCAAAAACAGCCAAATGGTGGTCAGGTTGGACATTGACTCTGTAAGCATTGAACAACAAATGCTATGACTGTATTTTAAACAACTGTCTTCTCTCCTCAAGTTGAACAATCAGATATTCCCTGTGTGGACGTACTCCTACCTGGCTGTTCTGGTTCCTGTCTTCCTCCTCACTGATTGGCTGCGCTACAAACCTGTGGTGGTCTTCCAGTCTTTAATCCTATTCTGCACTACGTCCATGTTGCTGTGGTGTAACGGCGTCCCGGAGATGCAGGCCATGCAGTTTACCTATGGAGTGGTGACATCCTGCGATGTTGCTTACTTCACGTACATCTACAGTATGGTGGAGATCAAACACTACCTGAAAGCCACCTCGTACTGCCGGACCGCCCATCTCCTGGGGTACACTGTGGGCTCAGTTTTGGGGCAGATCCTAGTCTCTTTAGAGCTCATGTCCTACAACAACATTCTAGTGTTTACGCTGGTTCTCACAGGCATTGCGATGATCGCCTCCATTCTTCTCCCGATGCCCAAGGTCAGTATGTTCTTTCATAAAAAGCAGAGCGAAGAGGATGATAATGAAGGACATTCTGGGAATGTCAAACCTTTGGAGCCTGAGGAAGGATTTGGGACAATGGTTGATCTTAGTAATGATGTAAAGGTGGATGAAACCAAATGGCAACAGGATGTACTGGATGGTTCTAATGGCTGTGATAGTAGTAGTGCAAAAAGTTCCAAGTCGAGTAGGAAAGGTGAGTTGAATCTGCAAAAAAAGAGTGCATTAATGGATCGCCTGAAAATATATACCTGCTTTTGATAGTCATTGAGGACATGAACCAACCTAACTGGCTATGAATCACAACATTATAACATTTACATTTAGTCATTTAGCAGAGGCTTTTATCCAAAGCGACTTACAAATGAGGACAAGGAAGCAACTTACACAACTATAAGAGCAACAATGACTAAGTGCTATAGGCAAGTTTCAGGTCTGTAAAGACTAAGAAGGAAAGTATTAGTATTTATTTATTTATTTTTTGAGTACAGTTAGTGGTATATCCAGAGAGGCAATTGCAGATTAGGAAGTGAAGTGGAGACTAAATAGTTGAGTTTTTAGTCGTTTCTTGAAAACAGCGAGTGACTCTGCCGTTCTGATGCAGTTAGGGAGTTCATTCCACCAACTGGGCAGATTTAACGCGAGCGTTCGGGAAAGTGATTTTTTCCCTCTTTGGGATGGAACCACGAGGCGACGTTCATTCACAGAACGCAAGACTATAAATATGATATTATAAATATGATATTATAAAACATGAAGCATAGAAATTTTATATTACATCATAAAAAAGCTAAATGCTGAGGATATGCAGGGCTTTTTGAGCGGCAACTTTGGGAAATGATCCCATAAATGGGCAACCAGGTCAGACATATGACGACTAATTAGGGTAATGGGTTTAATTCAATTCAATTTCATTTCTAAAGCGCTTTTACAATGAAGATTGTGTCAAAGCTGTTTGACATAGAAGTTCTAGTAAATTGAAACTGTGTCAGTCCAGTTTTCAGTGTTTGACTTCAGTTTAGTGTAGTTCAGTGTGATTTCATTTTCACTGCTGAGAGTCCAAACACTAAAGAGCAAATCAATCGATGTGCAGCTCCCATAGTCCCAAACCAAGCAAGCCAGTGGCGAGGAACAAACTTCACCAATTGACAAAAGCGAAGGAAAAAAAAACCTTGAGAGAAACCAGGCTTAGTTGGGCATGACCATTTCTCCTTTGGCCAAACTTCTTGTGCGGAGCTGCAGTCTAGGCGCCGAGGCTGAAAAACGCTGGATGTCCATCGTGGAGAAGCTGCAGGTGTGTGTAGGTCACCGACGGGTGTTCAGGCTGGCCCACAGAATCAATGTGGAGACTTGTCTGTCACTGTTGCCCATTCTTGATAGAAAACTAGACAAGCACCATCACTTTGCAAAATTGCCTGGCAACATAGCTCTAAAATTTGCCCTGTGTATCATTAGCAAGTCAAGTATGTTGATATACTATGTTCCTGAAAGACCCCAGTGACAGATGAGTCTCCACATTGATCCTATGAGCCAGCCTGTACCCCCACCTGTGACCTATTCACACCTGCAGTTCTCCACGATGGACGTCCATTGATGGATTTGCTCTTTAGTGTTTGGACCTCCAGCAGTGAAAATTAAATCACACTGAACTAAACTAAACTGAACTGTGAAACTGACACAGTTTCAATTTACTAGAACTTCTCTGTTAAGCTACTTTGACACAATCTACACTGTAAAAGCGCTATACAAATAAAGATAACCTGAATTGAATATACATCCAACTGAAATAGAATATTGAGTATGGGGCTGAGTTTTTTTGCGCAACATTCCTTCATAGGAAACCAATGGCAAGAGGGGCGGGGTTAGGAGAATATTGCTGTACAGTTGCTATGGAAGCCCTCATGTCAGCAGAAGAACTGCCACTCCTAACATGGAAGCAAACGGTCTGGCTTTGTTTGAAGATTACCAAAACAAACATGTTTTTTCAGCGGTTTTGCAAAATACTCTGCTGAAAAAAAAAACCTAGGCTGGTTGGCTGGTTTTAGCTGGTTGACCAGCCCGGTTTTAGAGGGGTTTTTGGCCATTTCCGGCCTGGTCAAGCTGGAAAATGACCAGCTAAAACCAGCTCGACTAGCATGGTTTAAGCTGTTTTTTTAAGCAGGGTAAACTTAGTAAATTTAGATTTTATGTGTGAATGTCACACACATGAATTAAATCATAGAGACATATAATATTTTTAATAATAATAATAAGCATCTTAAGAATGTAGGGAAGGTTGTCTCATCATTTGTGGTGCTTTGTTGGAGTGGGTGGAGCTAAAGATCTTTTTTTGGCGCACTTTGCTTGCTTCAATTCTCTGATTGGTGGAATTTCTGTAAGGCATCATGGGTAATGTAGTTTTTCTGCACAGATTTGGTTATTTAACACCTGTGTTTTAAAAATAAGTCTCGTTATTGGCAACAGATTTGTTGGCCTTGATCTTCCTATTGACTTTTTAGTCTTTTATTGAAATTTTAAGTCGTTTTTTTCACGTAAACTATGATACAAAACAAGTACCTGATACTTTTCTGATATTAATGCATTTATTACTAAACACTTAATTTATACAGCTTACTGTATTACTTCAAATGTCATTCGCAATTCAGTTTTTTCTGTATATAAAGGTTGTAATGTTGTAATTTATTCACCTATTGCTGGTAAGTCTGGTTCATGGCTTATAATGTTTAATTAAAGACATTTTTAAGAATGAACAGACATTGTGTACAGTCTATAATTTTACAAGTTATAAACAGTCAAGTTATAGTCTAAATATATAATATTAATCAGTTCTGGTTGTCCTGCTGATCTCCAGCTGGCTGTGGTGATGTTCTGCTGCGGTTATGGAGGGATTTCCTGCAGTGTTTCTCCTCCCGAACACTGCTTCTCTGGTCAGCCTGGTGGGCTTTGGCCACTTGTGGCTACAACCAGACGGTCAACTACGTCCAGTCACTCTGGGAGCATGTAGAGCCTTCTAGTAACTTCACAGTCTACAATGGAGGAGCGGAGGCACTCTCAAACCTGTTCGGTGAGAAAAAAGAAAAGACCTTAGACATGCAAAGATGTTGCCCGTTGCATAAACGTAGCCAGTATATTATACAAATTTTTTTTCTTGGTCTGTTCAGCTAACAGTCAGGCCAAGAAATAATAATGACTACTTTTTGGATACAATTTGAACTTGTATGAAAATTATAATGAGTGTTTTTATTAGATAGAGTGTAGATATCTGATACAAAATTTTAACCGAACACATTTCTGTTGATCCTACCAAGACAAGACAAAAATAAAATAACACAAAACCAAGTAGTATTTTGTTAGTTTCAAAAATTTAAAGTCAAGCAAATATTCTTTTCAATTCGTGATTTTTTTGCAACCATAAAAAAATAAATAAATCTCTCAATGTGGAAGGGTATGGTGTCAATATAGGGCCACATATACTTGCAAAATAAAGAAAGTTTTGCAAACAAAAAATAAAGTATTGAGCAAAAACTAAATAAAAATAAATGCTAATCTTCAAAAATGGCAAAGGGAAAAATTATTTTTGAGAAATTAAAATTAAATTTGTCAACATAAAAAAGAACTGCAAATAAAAATCAAGCAGTGCAAAAAAAAAAATATTTGCAGTTAAAAAAACCTTATATATATATATATATATATATATATATATATATATATATATATATATATATATATATATATATATATATATATATATATACTCCCCCTCTTGTTAAATCAGGGCAGCAAAGTAAAACGTGCAGAAACATGAAATGCAAAGTGAAAACAGCATCGCAAACTCACGGTTGACTGAAAAGCAAATCAAAATGAGCATTGCAATTGACTGGACGGGTTTTGTGAAGGCAATACTATAAAAAATGTTGTACAAACATATTTTAAAAAATTCCAAATATTTTTGTTTTTTGCACTGCTTGATTTCCCTTTGCAGTTCTTTATTTTGCGAGTATATATGGCCTTAGACGACTCCATAGTAGGGAGGTTAATTTTAACCTAAAAGCAATGTTGCCAGAGGTTTTCCTGCACATTTTTAAGTAAATGCAGTTGCAGAAAAAAATGATGCAGTTGCGAGTTGCGTCTTCATTGGTAACTTTCATAATGTGCTGTATCTGCCAAAATGTTGCTTTCTTGCTAATACAAAATAAATTCTGATTAGTCTCCTAATAGACATTGAACCTGGAATACATATCTGGCAACCCAAAAACCAATTCTGATAATGGTCAAACTACTTGCTCTACAAACAAGTGTGTTCATGACTATACAGATAAAGCAGAATAATATAATAAGAAAATGTAAATTTGCAACATCAAAAAGCAGAACAAGCTGTTTTTAATGCCCAAAAATGAATGGAAGTGAATGAGACCGAAAGTCTCGAGCCAATAAGATTTAAACGGCTGCACCCGCAAGTACATGAAGAATAAGGTCAATACATCTGAGAGTGGTACTTGTGTAGTGTTGTTTGTTGTGTAGAAAGTCACTCAGTACTTTTAACACATATACTTTATCTACAGGTATGTGACTTGCAAAATATCAGGGAAGATATTGTAAACCTTTCCCTTAGTGGGAATCTAGCCATTGACTCTGATTGGATGATGAAATGAAACTGACTACTTCCATTTTCTTTTGGGCTGGTTTTGAATAGTTATTGGGCTGTAGAAATTTCTTGGACCTGGCAAGCCTCCCTACTTATGCCAAACATTCCCAAATGGTTATTTTTAGGTTGTAATTTCTTCAACCGTAATAACTATAACTTTCCCAGAATATTCAAAGAAACCCAAATTGCTGCGCCATATGCAAACCTGAAAGATTCATCCTTGTTCAGGCTATCTTTCTCTCTCCAAAAGTTTAACCATGATATTTACTATTAAACGGTGGTCTTACAAATGGTAATAAATACATAAAAAATACATTAACTGCACTTTCACTGTAATAAAACCTTGGTTCATTTAAATCATGCTGCATTTGTGCTAAATAAACATGCACATATGCTTATAATAAAAACTATAATTTGGGCTTAACACTGTATTTGTCATTGCACCCCAGGGGCCGCAGCGGCGTATGGTATCGGGTTATCCTCCGCAGACTGGTCCCGCTGGGGTGAGATGGCACTCAGTGCTCTTTCTGCCCTGGAGGGCGGCGCTCTGTTCGCGATGGTCTTTAGTGGGAACATCTGGGTCTGTTACGGCGGCTACATCCTCTTTAAAAGCCTCTATATGCTGCTCATCACCATTGCCATGTAAGTGAAATGACTTACTATCTATGTTGAGGGTAACGCATTACAAGTAACGCGAGTTACGTAATAATATGACTTTTCTAAGTAAAGAGTAAAGTAACGCATTACTTTAAAAAATTAAGCAATAATATTTGAGTTAATAACGTTAATGTAAGCTATTTTTTAGTTTAAATAACCTTTTCCACCAAGAATTGTTTTTGGATTGAAACTCCTAATGTCGCTAGTGGACACACTCAATGCATTGTTTTTTCAACATGTCCCATAATTTCTAAAATATCAACCTCTACGAAATGGTTGATATGTCGGTTTATGGTAAAAGCAATACTATGAAAATTCTGAAAATATGAAGTGTAAGACCAATTTATTCAAAAACATAATCATAATAATAATCAATCATAATTTATCAATAATAACAAAAATAAAACATTTTTGAATACTAAACCATCTTTATTTTTTGAAGCATGCCACAAAATATTTCATATTCTCATTTAACATGCTTTCTTTATTTATTTATTTTATTTTTTACAATAAAAGGTAAATAAAGGTGCAGGTTATTGTTGGAATTTAGCTCTAAAATTCCAAACTCAGGAGGCGGAGGTCAATGTCAAAAGCATTAGTAATTTATTAAGTACAAAATTATAATTTGATTTACAGAATTCTGTTATCTTCAATGCAATGCAAGAGTTACATTCACAAGGCGAGCAACAATTTTCATTTCCTGACCTTTTATACGTAGCTGATAATAACAGGTGGGGTTCTTAGTGGAATTCTTCACTTGTCAATCATTCTCCAGTCCTCCATTGGCCGCACCCATACATACTTCCTCTTTTTCTATGTATTCTCTGAACAACCTTAAAAGCATAAGACTTCTAAACTGAAAATATTCTGTTTAAAAATACAATTGTTTAATAAAAAGAGAAAGAGACAAAAATAAAAATATGTTCCTTTTCCCCAACATTATACAGTGTGTTATTAATTGCAGAGCTCATCTATTAAAAAAAACCCTTAAAGTTCTGAAATAGATCAAGCTTCAGCCAAGTAAGAAAAAGTAACTCAAAAGTAACTTAAAAGTAATGTAACCTGTTACTTACCATAAAAAGTAGTGTTGTGTAAAATAGTGTAAAGAGTACTAATTTTGTTAATGTTATTGTTTTAATGTTAGCTTTCTAAATTACTTATCAATCTGTTATTTGTTAGCTAACATGGTTTTGTCTGGATTTACACCTGGGATTTCTTATAGCTTTAAAAAACATAAAAACACTTTGTAAAAACCCAAAAGCATGGGTCGTGGGGTGTGAAGGTACACTGAAGTCATGGTTCGGTATGTACCTCAGTTTTAGAGTCACTGTTTGATAAGGGTATATAGTACAACAGTAATAATAACAAATTCATTGTGCTTTCTTTATCTGTTTATTTTGAACAGGCAGAAGTGTTTTTTCACAACCAAGCTTCTTGTGATTCAAAAGTACGAAATAAACAGAATAATGAAAACTAAAACTTTATTAATAATTTGTGCATAAAATCAGGAGGCTTCTAAATGGAATAGGTAAGATTAAATAAGCATACAGTTGCAGTCAGAATTATTAGCCCCCCTTTAAATTTTTGTTTTTCTTTTTTAAAAATTTCCCAAATAATGTTGAACAGAGCAAGGAATTTTCACAGTATTTCCTATAATATTTTTTCTTCTGGAGAAAGTCTTTATTTGTTTAATTTTGGCTAAAATAAAAGCAGTTTTAATTTTTTTAAAGCTATTTATTTACAATAACTAGCCCAATTACCTTAACCTGCCTGACCTAATTAAGCCTTTAAATGTCACTTTAAGCAGTATAGAATTGTCTTAAAAATATCTAGTAAAATATTATTTACCGTCATCATGGCAAAGATAAAATTAATCCGTTAATAAAAATGGGTTATAAAAACTATTATGTTTAGAAACGTGTCGAAAAATCTTCTCTCCATGCATTCTGATTGCAACTGTATGGTCCTTTCTATTCCTTTTCGGACATGTATGAATTAAATTTGTTTTGTATTGGGTTGTATTATTTGTTTTGCTTATTGTATTTAATTATGTAATTTCTATTTTTTTTTACATGTTCGAAATAATATCTAAAGTCTTAACAGTTCGTGATGATTCGGTATGAATGCATATTACACCCATAACGTGTCCTTTTTTGTTGTTTGTTTGTTTTAGGTGAATTAGTAGCATAAGTGGCAGTGTTTAATAGCTCAAACAGTTGTTAACCAAATACATTAATGAATTACTTAATTGATTTTGAATATAAATGAACAAAGTAGTGGAAAAAAACAAACAAAGATTGGATGCAGTGAAGATCATGTTGCTGTGAAATGTCTTCAGTCAAATCATCTATTATTGCTTTATATTAGTCCTTATGGGTGTACTTTAGGTAAAATAAACTTATAAGAAATACACAAGTGTGTGCTTCTTTCATTTGTTTTGGTAAAAACATGCATGTACATTTAGTGTGTTAAAAAGAAAGTGTGAATTATGGGATATATTTGTTATTTTTCCGTGATTGTTTTGGATAAACCAAAGAAATAATTAGGAAAAGCTAAAATATTGACACGGATCATAAACAATACTTACAGTGGAGAAGAGTGTTATCCTCAGCTGGACTGAGCTGATCACATTATTAAACTAAAAACAAAAAGAAAACAACACATAAATGGAAGAAAACAAGTTACATTTTGAAATGTACAAACATTTTAAGAAATAATGAACTGACCTAGTGTGTTGACAGTCTGTAGATGATAGTTGAGCTCACTGAACAGTTACTATGCCAGAGTATATTGTTCTGAGGACATTGTCTCTGTGGAACCAAAACCATTATTCAAAATAAGCTACATCTTATTTTGTATTTTATGTAGGTTTGAATGACATGGTGTGAATGTGTAAGGAATAACTGACGACATGCCATTATATTGTTGGAAAAATTCTGCACAGCCGAGGTGGATATGAGACTGTAGTCAAAACCTGCCGAAAACTACTTTAGCTGCATGTGTGCTACTCTGAAAAATGCTGAAAAAGCACCGTAGCAATAAAAGATAGACTGATACCATGAATTATTTTTTGCTATTGTTTTAAACAATTCATAATTACTCAATGAACTCTCAGAAAAGGGTTCATTATCTTATCTGACCTGCTTTTTACCGCATGTAATGCTGACAATCAAATTGCAGGTCCATGTGTGCATGCTGAAATCTGACTATGACATTACAAATGTCACACAGTAGATAGAAAAATGTCAAGTAATGCTGGAATCAGCTGCGTTTATCAAATATAGTAATATAAAAAAATGATTAAGGTTGCACTAACTACAACAATCTCAATAACATTTAATAGCTCACATTGACTGCAGTAGCCAGAAATTCTTTATTTTTTATTACATGGCATCCAGATTAATTAACTTGTGATATTTCTAAAAATATGTACCTCCAAACCCATTAAAACTTAGATTTTTTACTAGTTTTTTAGTCAAACCATTAAAAAAGAAACATAAATAAATACATTTATGGAGATTGAACTTTGAAACCCAAATTATTAATTTGTGTACTTCTAAAGAGGAGGCATTTCTAAAAATCTGTACTTCCAAATACATCAAAACTTAGCATTTTTAGTTGTTGTTTTAGTCAAACCATTAAAAAAAATTAAACAAAATTAAATAATTAATACAAACAAATGTATGGCAGTTCAACTCAAAAAGACTTTGAAACCCAGATTATGAATTTGTGACATTTCTAAAAATGAAGAGTTTAGATGCAAAAAGTGCTGTCTGAAATTTCGATAGAATATTAACGTTATTTTTAACCTTCTTTATTTATGTTGAGTTATTTCACTTTGAAGACCATGAAAAGAACTTATTATTTGCCATAAAAGTGAAATCACTGAACCCACACACAAGAGCCTGATAAAAATGGTCAGTTTAGAAGAATTTTTTAGAGAGCATTAACATGTTTTTGCATCTGAACTCAAGTATGTACTTTCAAACTCATCAAAACGTTGCATTTTAGTAGTTTTTTTTAAAAAATCAAACCATAAAAACGAAACAAAATTTAATAAATTACAAAAAAAAAAATGTATGAAGACTGAACTTGATGAACTGAACTAAAATGTTATATTTAAATATAATTATTAAATTTAATAAAAATAATGTTTTCAATCCTAAAACATTATTAACATACAGAGATCTCACTTCCCATGAAACAACTTTAGTCACTGTCCTACTTTAGAATCGAGCACATCCAGAAATACTTTTAACTCATTTCAATAAAATATATAAAATATCCAATTAGGCCATGTTTTGTGTTTCCACAGGTTTCAGATAGCAGCTGGGCTGAACATGGAGCGATACGCGCTTGTGTTCGGAGCAAATACCTTCTGTGCTCTGGTGTTGCAGACAATCATCACCTCAGTGGTGGTGGACAGCAGAGGCCTCGGTGTGGATGTCGTCACTCAGGTGAGCTTACCTGACACACTTTACACAGCATTTACACAGTTACTGGCCACTTTATTCGGTACGGCTTACTAATACTGGGTTGGTACCACATATGCCTTCAGAATTGCACAGATTTAAAGGAATAGTTGACTCCAAAATGACAATTACCTTATAAATTTAAGCCTTTATGAGTATATTTCTTCTGTTGACCACAAAAGAAGTTATTCTGAAGAATGCTTGTTGCTGGAACCCATTGACCTCCATAGTAGGAAAAAATACTATGGTAGTTAATGGATGCCAGCTATTAGCATTTTTCAGAATATCTTTTTTTGAGATCAACAGAAGAAACTAAAGAAGTAATTTTCATTTTTGCGTGAACGATCCCTTTGACAAGGTGTTTGAAATGCTGCTCAGCGATTTCAATCCATATTGATATGATTTTCTGTAAACCTCAAAAAAGTTGTGTATGAAAATATGAGAAGTAGATCAGCAGTTTTTGAAATAATGAGACCAGCTCATCTGGAACCATAAACCATGCCAGATTCACAGTCACTTAAATCATCAGCTTTATTCTCCATTCAGATGATTGGTTTGAACTTTAGCAGAATTTTTTAAACCACGTCTATTGACCTTATTCTTCACGTAGTAGCTGGCGCAGCCATTGGAATCTTTTTGGCTTGAGACTTTTGGTTTCATTCACTTCCATTGATATTTAGCCAATAAAACAGTGTGCTATGCTGCTTCATGTTGCAAAGTGATATTTTAATATTATATTATTCCACTTTTCATGTATAGTCATGAATGCACTTGTTTGTAAAGCAAGTATTTTGACCGTTTTCTGCCATTTATTATTCCTTGTCATTTAAAATATTTAAAACAACCGCATGATCGTGCACACTTCCGTATCACAGAAAAAGGTCAATATGACTAAATGCACCAAGTTATTCCCATTTGATTGGCTGATCATGCCCATTTTCAAAAAAACATCTTAAGGCTAAAAGTAGCTCCTAACTCACAGATTTAGAAAGCAAATCTTCGAAACAATAGGCATGTCAGTCCTAAAGTCTCCTAAACTTTTGCTCTATGAGTATTTCAAGAAGCATTTGAGCAATAAACTAGCAACCAAAATGAGCTTTTAAAAAGTTGTCACCTTAATTGCGACTCTATTTACCTACAGTAAGAATAATTGAATTTAAAGATATATTTTAAAAAACAAAAATATGACAAAAGCTAATATCGTCTGTAAAAACACATTTGGTAATTTTACATATTTCTAAAAAAATTTTTAAAAAAGCATTTGCTCAACTATTTTCTAAGAGAAATGAATGAATAAATTAGCATGTAAAACTGTTTCTGGAGATTTCTTGATTTTTCTTAAGCCACAAACCTACTATAAAGATATCAGAGAACAACTAGCATACTGGTCAAAATTTGCATCTCTGTCTATAATAGCCTCCTAACCATCCCCATATGATAAATGGCTTCATCACTATGTTACTAATGAGCTAGTGTGTGCTTTACGGTTTAATACAATATGGTTGCCAGGTGGATGCTGCACACTAGTGGTGAATGAGGAGATTTCACCCAAAAATGTGTAAAAGTGCTATATATATGTAAAGATTTATTATTATTTTTATAACTATTATTATAAGCCAATCACTGTGTGCATAGTTAATAATCATGGAAACGTCATCCACAGCAACAAAGTCAACCCTGCACTTACACTTATCTTAAAACTTAGAATAAAATCTATAATCCTTATTGAAAGTTGATCTCAGCAACTTTGTGAATAGCTTTTAAGAGAAAACTAGTTTACAACTGTTTAAGAGAGCTCTTCTGAATACAGGCCCAGATATTTACATTAATGAGGAGTTGAACAGGACAGCTGAATAAAGTGGCCAATGCACCCTTTTCACAAGACGTGTTTAATGGTCATCAAACCTGAAAGCGTCTAACATTTTGATTTTCCTTTTTCTGAAAGTCTTGACAACACCATGGTGGAGTTTTTCTTTTATTATTTCAGCAAATAGGGTTGTAAAAAAATTATTTGTTGTATTCTCCCATTCATTGCACTCTAAGTTTATCCAACAATGACGACTTTCGCTACTTGGAAACCAAGAAATGTGAAAAGGGTCAATGAGTGTACAGCAGGTCAAAATGATCTTCAATGCTAACAAAAATTTACTAAATTCATATTTGATCCAGAACATTACCTCAAAAAGCTAAAAACCTGCTTGTTCTTGTCATTTGTCTTGCAGTTCATCATCAACGGGGCGTATTTTTCCGTCATTGCAGTCATTTTCTTCCTGCGGGGTCTGTATACCACAATGTGCCGGAAACCTGAGACTGACACATCGAGAGAAAACTTAGAAGAAGCTTTTAAAAAGGATGCACAGATTGTTACTGAAACAAAATTATGAAAGGCAGGAAACTGAAGTACATTTGATTAAAGAATGATCCGAAGGAAAGCATCCTTTTTTAGATAAAATTCTTTTTAATATATATAGTATATATATTTATTTATATATATATACACATTAACTTAGATTTCTGTAACATAAGTGGTCTTGAGTCAAAGTCTCATGAGTTGACATCCAAAAAGAGTCTTCAAAACTCCTCATAACGGAGAAAACATTTTTTTTTGCATCATTTTCAAAAACTCCAAAAGCACAAAAAGGCGACACTAAAAATGTCCAAAAAGATTCCACATTCTTGCGTAATGTTATTCACAGCATGGCGGACGTCGACGCCGTATATGCAGCATGTGTTTTCTGTGTTAGAGATACAAATACTGATATGCACAAAGACCTAAAATTGAGCAATTTCTATGAAAGAATTATATACAGAATTGCAGCATTAACATGATTCGGGAGGTTTGCAATAACTTATTAAATCCGCAGCATGGTGCAGATGCTTTCCAGCCCAGGCCAGTTCACAGGAATGACAAAAGGAGCTAAAAAGTTAAAAGAAGAAGAAGAAGAAAAAAAGAGCTCCTTTTCTCTGCAACATGTTTTGTTTTCTGTGTCTGTAATCAGAAATTGTGTATTTATTCCACTGGTGTCTTTTTCAGTCTTCTGTTTTTAAAATTCAATAAAAATCCGTTAGGAAAGTCTTGTTTTTTTAAAGCTACTTGGGAAACAAAACAGTGCAAGATGTGCGGTCGAGTTGCAGGTCGGCCACCGCAGGCTAAACGTGCGCTATAAGAAGGGGTTTGTGGTGGAACCTCCTGCAGGAAACTGTGCTGCTGGCGCCCCCGCCTGGAGGAGAACAAAAAGATGGAAGATATAAATGTGATGATGAGACAAGAAAACTCCTACAGATATAACATGCCATGGCAGATAACACTATGTGGAGATCTACAATTAGAAGGAATTACATTTGGAATTAATTTGTAAAATAAATGAATGAAATCCATTTTCACACTTTAAGAAAATTATATATGATTTTAGAAAATGTGAAAGTAACAAAATACTTAATTATAATTGTTTTAATGTGTTTTAAGGAATAAAATGACCAGAAATATTTTTAAACTTAAAAAAAGAGATCAAATTATTATTATTATTGTTATTATTATTATAAATTGCATTTAATAACTTACTTTATTTTATCAATTCAATTTTATTGCAAACCTCATGTTGTCAGAATTTTTGCAAAATAAATTACATATATTGAGGCCAAATCTGTATAATCTTATAACTGATAATTATTAATTTGAACTATTCATAGTTACTTCTGTAAATTTAATGCAATTTAAACTTAAATTCTTTGTTAAATATTTTATTATATGTATATATCATTTTTTCATAAAGTCTACAAGCTACAAAAATTAGAATTAGTATGAATTATATGTTCACATTTATCTTCAAAATATTATTTTGGTAAAATATGATAAGAAATCAGCATTTAAATAAAAAAACAAGAGAAAGCGTACACAGTGCTCAGCATATACGAGTACACCCCATTAAAAAAAATCTATATTTTTATCCATTTCTCAGTGAACATGGGTACTATATTTTGGTGCATTTAAACAAAACAGATTTATTAGACCGATATATTTATTAAAATGATATTTTAGTCACAGAACAGCTTTGTTGTGTGGAAAGATAATACATTTAAATTCATGCAAAATATTGCAAAAATAATTTTGGACTATTATTGTAGGTTGTTTTGTTAGATTAGGTCTAGGTTTGGGTTCAGTACTGACTAATGTATATGCACAAGTATAATATTGTAAAGCTTCCTCTAGAGAATAATATTTTAAATGAGAGATTTGTGGGGGCGTAACTCATATATGCTGAGCACTGAACATTTGAAAAATATAAAAATAGCAGTTAATAAATTATACATTTTATTCTAATATATTCATTAATAACAGATTTATCTTCATAATAAAATATAAACTTCACAACTAACATTGTGAAAAAATAAATAATGACTGGCAATATCATTTGTATTTGAATAATATATCAAATGTAGGCTTAAAATAATTATACCAAATTATTACTGTTTATAATTATCAATTAATTTGTTAAAACAAAAAATATATAAATAAAAAAGGAGTATCTAATAAACATATGAAATTCATTTACTAAATAAAATGTTGTAAACACACATTTCGAAAATATTTTTACACATAAGATATGTAACTTTTTTTTTTTAAATCAATGCAATCATGCAAAATGTGGAGATAACGCACCAGGAAGGGATTATTGGTTACTGCTTGTCCCACCATGTTCTGTCCAAATGGAGTGACTTTACCCTGACCAAAAGCAGCAAAACCTCCTAAACAACAAAGAGAGAGGAACATTTAAATAGAAAATAATGGTATCAATAAGAATTAGTTGGCATGTAGATGCAATGTAGCTTAAATTCAACAAACGGACCATCAAAATAAAGTGTGACCAAACCGTTTTACCAAATACACTGCTCTGATCATGTAATGACTGGTAAACCATCAATATATTGATGTTAAAGGAGCTGATCAAGTGTACCGTTGGGTTGTTGAGGATAAGCATGCGGCTGGTTGAACGGCTGTCCAGGAAAGGCCTGCTGGAAGTTTCCGCTGTAGCTGGTGGGAAGGTTGTAGGCGGCAGTGTTTCCAAAGCCAGTGGGCATACTCATTGACGGAGGACCGAAAGAGGCTGGAGGAAACAAAGAGCTGAGCATTAAACATCTCTCAACCTGACATACAGCTAACATTTTTTCACAGTATTTCCTATAATATTTTTTCTTCTGGAGAAAGTCTTATTTGTTTTATTTCGGCTAGAATAAAAGCAGTTTTTAATTTTTTAAACACCATTTTATGGTCAATATTATTAGCCCCTTAAGCAATATTTTTTTTCTGATTGTCTACAGAATAAACCATCGTCATACAATGATTTGCCTAATTAACTAAATTAACATAGTTAAGCCTTTAAATTTCACTTTGAGCTGTATTAAAGTGTTTTGAAAAATATCTAGTCAAATATTATTTACTGTCATCATGGTAAAGATAAAATAAATCAGTTGTTAGAAATTAGTTATTAAAACTATTATGTTTAGAAATGTGTTATACAAATCTTCTCTCCCTAAATAGAAATTAGGGAAAGAAATATACAAGGGGGCTATATATGCACATATATATATATAGTAGAATACAATAGTAGAATATATATATACATATATATATATATATAACATATATTTTGCAGTTTGTAATGTAGCTGTCCTTTAATATAAACAGTTTGCTAATTTAATCAAAATATGTGCAAAATAAATAAAGACAAATAAAGTTTTATAAAAAATAGTCAGCTCTGAGTCAGCTTAATGCATATTTTTATAGTCTTTTACCTGCTACTGGTCTACATCAACACAATCAAAGTAAGACTTTGGCATAATGAGAAGTGGGTGACAGAAAATAGACACAGTGGAACCAATCAAGACAGACTTGACCAATTAGAGAAGAGTTGGCTCATGGAAGGGAGGAGTTTACAGAAGTTAAGTCCCAATTGGATTCAAAGGTACTGTATTGAAGTCCTTGAACAATGACTTACATTAAAAGCATATTCTAAGAAAATACAGGACTCCAACCACATGACAGGACACTTAATATATATAATTTAATAAGCTCTTTAATGGATTATTCACCTGCAAATGATGATTGTTCCAATGCTGTGCTTATTCTGCTCATTCATAAAAAAATTATTAAAAATTCTCATGGAGATTTTCCATTTATTCAATATATAACAGGCTATGGTGAAAAACACCCGTATTTGACTGAATGGCTAAATTGTTCATTTTTGGGTGGACTATTGCTTAAATATTTGACTTTTATTTTCAGGAATCAAACGTTAAACTCTAAAATTCAGTTTTTTGGACCAGCAAAGAAAGTTACTATTTTAAATTAAAATGTAGAAAAACTCAAATGACATGACCTGTAGAATCAAACACAATAGTGCTAGTAAAAAGGAACATGCTGACTTTAAATGACTATTTTTATCCTGAGTGCAGAAATCAGAGGAACTAAATCTGTAGAGCAGATGATGAAATGTCAAAATGTTTTTAGCAGAAAGAGAAGACAATACAAAAAGAGAAATAACAATAATAACCAACATTTTCTAGCACTGTTGATGTTGTTATCAATAATGAGTCTAGTCATCATTTATGTATAAAATAAACAAAAAAAAAAATTATAATTAGACCACTTGATAATTCTTATTTTTTCTGGATCCAGAATTTATGATTTGTTTGAGTATATTCTGGTTACTTGTTTTTTTATGCAAAAAAATCAGCTTTAAAATAATAGTAAATGGGAAAACTAATGTAAGTTCTAATGCCATAACATCAATTTAATCAATTTGTGTAAAAAAATATTAAACACAAAAAATTATAATAATAGCGAACCCAAACCTTTAAACGAAAGCCTTATTATATGACAATACATCAAAACAAAATGGCATTTTGTGAAGTCAAATTAGCATTTTGTCATTTGCTTGCAGAGGCCACGACCACTGTACACATGCATTTGCCACTAACACAAACATGAAATATCATATCACAAAGGATAAAAAACACAACACTTTATCTGGGGTTCAATCACCTCAGATGAAGACAACACAAGCAGACCCTTGTTTAAGTGCACTGTTCATCCAAAACTGTTACTCTCCCTTCATTTAATCCAAATGTGTAAGAGTTTCTTTCCTCTGCTCAACACAAAGGAAGATATTTTGAAGAATGTTGGAAACCTGTAACCTTTGACTTCATTAGTATTTTATTCCTACTATAGACATTAAAGACTTCCATTTTTCTAACATTCCTCAAATTATCTTAGCATTCGAGGGTGAGTAAAATAAATGATATTTTTGGGTGAACTATCTCTTTAAAAAGGTCAAAAATGTTGGATGAGCACAGAACTGTGGTCAGTGTAGTTTCTGTTAAGCTTCTAGCCGATAATCAAACCCAAGAGAGGGAGAAAATGAGAGAAAAACAGAGATGGACATACCAAAGTGGGCCGCGGGGTAAGAATGACCCGGCAGGGGTCCTAACATGTCTGAACAGCATGTCAAGAACACAACCAAACAAAAACAATCAGTCGCAGTGCACTCCGGTTTAGGCGCACTCTCACTTTTGCCCTACATATAAAATTAATGAGATCTGAACAAGAAAAAAAATCTGCTTCTTATTCACAATTAACAGAAGACGCCTTTCCTTCCTGCCTTTTTTCCTTCTCTGTTTGGAGTGCGAACACACACAAACATTCATCCGCCGCAGGGACGTGGAGACCCACAAATCTCTGCAGCGCCTTTGTATCTCGCATGTGAGAGCGATCTCAAGCTGTTAGCTCCTAGCATGGATACTGGGGCTATCTGACCCACTTAAAACTCTTCACAAAGCCCTCTGGTGTGTTAAATAAATAATGAGACGCAAAACAAGAGCTGGTTCTCGAGGACGATGGCTGCTGTGAACTGAAGATTTTTTGTGTTGAAACGGTGGGTTTGATCATTAGACTCGTTTAAATGGTGAGATTTGACAAAACAAAATAAAAGTAAGCTCTGCCCATACCTGCTGCAGCCACACCCATTCCAGGTACTGCTGCTCTCCCATTGGCCTGGAACGGGTTAGTGGGAGGGGCCTGTGGAGCCCCTGGAGCGACGAATGGATTCGTTGAAGGACCTTAAAAAAACACACACACATTTGAGATTTCTATGTTTGCGCGTGTGTACGTTTATGTATATTTATTTGTTATACATACTAAAATGTTGGGTCTTTTCAATGCAAATTGGGTAAAATATGGACTAACCCAAACATTGGGGACTAAAGCCCAATCCCAATTCTACCACTTAGGCCTTCCCCTTACCCAATTCCCTTCAGCTTGAAGGCGTAGGGCTAAGGGGAAGGGTTAGATACCCCTTTTTCCACACTCGAAACCAAGGGGTAAGAATATTTCCCAGAATACACCAGCTACTGCATGGTTGCAACCGGAAGTAAAGAGATGCACAAATATTTTTTGTCATTATTACGAATTTTTACAACAGACAAGCACATGTTTTAATATATTAATAATCGCGCTACAAAACTTAATAAAAAAAACGCTAAATTTCGCTATCTATAATCCCTAAGAAAAAGCTCCTGTATAGCAGTCCCACAACAATCTGCCACTCGAATACTCAGAAAAATTTAGTGGCTGGGAATGACATTTTTACAGTGTCTGCTATAATGTTAATGTTGTTTTCGTGTGTTTACATAAATGAATATGGCCACTGTGTAAAAGCACAGTACAGTTACAATCTTATTGCTGCATTATATCCTTATGATAACATGATATCGTTGCCTGGAATAACTCTATCATATGAAGCAAGAGATTGCAATGACATATGGTGACGTGTGCAGGTGTTGTAGTGCTATTCCATTTCTTAAGGGTAAATGTTGAAGCCCTTCCTCTTCACACTCTGTTTCAAGGGCCAAGGGTAAGGGGAACAAAAATAGAATTAGGATTGGGCCCAAACCAACTGCTGGGTTATTATTATTTTTTTATTAAAATGAAAAGACCAAATTTAACACTCATTTAACACTCATTGGCAATTGCACACTCATTGGCAATCTATTACACAAAGAATTGGGTTAAAATAACCAAGCCTTTTTTTAATGTTGTACTATAAATAAAATAGTAGAATAATTTGCATCACAATTCCTCTTGAACCATTTTATAAATATTGAACATTTATTTCTTAGTTGTCTTACTTAAGGAGGCTAATAATATAAACCTTACAATATATTTTTTAAATTAAAGCTGCTTTTTTTTCTAGCCGACTTTTTCCAGCAGAAAAAAAAGGAAATTCTGTGAAAAATGTCCTTGCCCTGTTAAACATCATTTGAAAAATATCACAAAATTAAATTTGTATGCAGTTTCTTTTCTTGGCGATGGTATGTATATAAATGCATTTGTGTGTCTGTTATAGTGTTATTCTTGTTAAAAGCAACTAAATGTATATCTACAAAAAAAAAAAAAAAAAGACAGAGGTTTACCTGCAAAACCCTGAGGGATGTTGGGTAAACCCTGTTGTGCTTGAGCAGTAGGAACAGCTGAAGAGGTTCCATAAACAGCCCTGAAACCAACAAGAGTTTAACGTGACATAGTAAAAGGTGTTGAGAGAAAAACAGAAAATCTTGACTTTACATTCTCACCCTTGTGCTGTAGTGGCCGCTTGGTAGCCGCTCACATTTGGCACTGAGGGCCCGAAGACATTGTCCAGTTCAGCGAAAGCAGCGTAGCGATCACCACCCAACAGAGCGGCCTGTGGAGGTGGAGGACCCACACCTGCTGACGGAGGAGCTGAACTTGGACCTGTGGACAGACAGACAGAACAGGACTTATTTTCAGCTATTATTTGTGAAAAAATGAATAAATACAAAAAAATAAAAAATAAATAAAAATCACTATGCATTTTTAAAGTGAGCTAAACATGGGTAAGTGGGCTTGACAAAACCACCTGTGGAAACACTCTTCACGCCCTTCTCAAATAAACAAAACAAAAAAAAACAAAACACTACCATTTAATTCTCTGAGCACTAACAGTTCCTTTGTATGATTGGCACTTCTTGTGTGTATTGGCTCTGTGTTGAATCGCTGAATGCCTCCTCAATTGTAAGACTCTTTGGACAAAAGCATCTGCTAAATGACTAAATGTAAATGTAAATGAATACGCACCTCAGCACTTTGACATTTATGTTAGCAAATTATTGGACAGCACTTTAAAATAACATAATGATGTGAATTATTTATTACCATTAATTTTTCTTCGGCTTAGGGTCTTATTTGTCAGTGGTCACCACAGCGGAATGAACCGCCAACTATTCCGGCATACGTTTTATTCAGAGGATGCCCTTCCACTCACAGCCAAGAACTGAAAAACACCCATACACTCACACACTCATACCCTACAGCCTTTTTAATTCATCCAATTCAATTATAGCGCATGTCTGTGGGAGAAACCGGAGCACACGGAAAAAACCCATGCCAAACACAGGGCGAACATACAAATTCCATTCAGAAATACCAACTGACCCAGCCAGAACTCGAACCAGCAACCTTCTTGCTGTGAGGCAACAGTGCTAACCATTGAACTATCGTGCCACCACCATTATTTATTATGTATGGGTCAAATATAAGTTTTTAAGCATCAGAAATTAAGTAACATAGATTCACATTAGCCTTTTTTACATTAGAATTAGTCAAAACACTAGGTAAACCTATTTGTCAGTAAGAAGTTTTTAATCATTTGAGATACAGCTTTATTCTTTCTATTAATATAAGTTGCAAGGGGCGACAGTGGCTCAGTGGTTAGCACTGTCGTCACACAGCAAGAAGGTCGTTGGGTCAGTTGGCATTTCTGTGTGGAGTTTGCATGTTCTCCCTTATGTTCACGTGAGTTTCCTCCGGGTGCTCCGGTTTCCCCCACAGTCCAAAAGTATGCGGTATAGTGTATGTGTCTGAATGAGAGTGTATGTGTTTCCCAGTGCTAAGTTGCAGTTGGAAGGGCATCTGCTGTGTAAAACATATGCTGGATAAGTTGGCGGTTCATTCCACGGTGGCGACCACTGATAAATAAATGGACTAAGCCGAAAGAAAATGAATGAATATAAGTTACAATTCATTTTGAATGAATATATATATATATATATATATATATATATATATATATATATATTAGGCTTGGGCGATATTACGGTATTATGGTATACCGCGGGATCTAAAAATAGCAACGGTGTCAGTTTCAATACCGTTATACCGTCATAAAGTATTAAATATCCTTTATTTAATGCCTAAAAAACGTGTGTGTGGTTGTCATCACGGGACAGTGTGGAGGAGAGAGATAGAGGAAGAGGGAGGGGGAGAGGGTGAGAGGGAGAGGGAGAGAGGGACAGGGAGACGTGACGTGACGAGTCGCGCTTCAAAGTGTCCTGCAGTTTGGCAGTTTAGACTGAACAGAAGGGAGACGTGGTTAATATGAACGAGAGGTCTGCATTAGAGCTGAAGATCTTTGCCCGAACCCGGCGAGACCCGAAAAAATCCAAATCCCTGCATTAAAATCCATCCCTGCAAAGGTGAAGCAAATTATGACGAAGTAGTAAAAAAAGAGAATTTTGACGGCGGTCAAGCCAGTCAGAAAGAGCGCATTCCAGCCGCAGGTATTTAGCGGTCGCTCATACACTGCGTATTACGGTAGAGCCCTAAACCGCAAGCTGACAGGTAAAATGACGAGGCCACTCGCTACCCTTAAACTACGGTCATGGAAAATTAAATGGATGTTCCTGACTGGTATAAGATGAATAAACAATCCTACCTAAAACTTGCAAAATCAGCCAGATCAGAACTCTGCATCTCGGCCTGTAGCAGTAGCAGTGAAACGGTGTTCAGTGCTGCTGGACGCACATGAGCGCAAGACTGCGCTAAAGCCAGTGGATTTAATAATGTTCCTCCACAAACACACGTAGTCTAATCTTGGTGAGTAAAGGGTTTTAAATTATAAATAAATATTAATTAAACCATATAATCATAATGTAGACAGAGTATACAGACTAATGGTGGCATTATTCTTTTATCATTCAGCTTCAATTTAGTTACTGCCAAAATACCCGTCATCATTTAGAGTTTATTTGATTTGTTAAGCAAGATTTCTTTTCATTGGTGTGTTGGCCAATTTAAAGGCTAAGTGCATGTAGACCTACAGAGTGCTGAGATGTTACGATGTTTCAGAGGACTTATTTTATTTCTTTGTTCCAACTTTCAAGTGGGATATAGTCTACGTTTGTTACGAATAAATGCTGTTAAAACATATAAATTACTCATTCTTGAAAAAATGCATTAGAGCTGTAAGGGCTCGGACTTTATAAAGCTGTCAATCAAAATGTACGTGTCGGACTCGGGACCTATCGGGTATAATTTTTATGGCCCGATTACAGCTCTCTGCATTCCCGCGGGAGCCGGCCAGATTTCTTACGGTGTGGGAGTAAATTTCTGAATAAATCGCGGGAGAGATGTGTGTGTGTTTGTGTAAGACAGAGAAAGTCTCTCTCTCTCTCTCTCTCTCTCTCTCTCTCTCTCTCTGCCTAAGGTCGCATAGAATGTATTCAGTTTCTGAATGGTTTAGGCTCAAGCCAACAGTTTGGTGACGCTGTCTGAGCCTTACGTCATAATTTTTTTTATTACGCCGGTAATACCGGATACCGGGGTAAAATATGGAGGCGGTTTGGCGGTCTCAAAATTTGGACACCGCCCAAGCCTAATATATATATATATATATATGTCCAGAATATCCAGATATATATATATCCCTCCAGAAACTTAGTTTGACAACTCTGTTTTAGATTAAACAAATTCAGTAATTCAACAGTTCTTTAAGCATAAGAAACTTCTTTAAAAAACATAAAAATAGTAACTATTTTAAACTTTAGACTTGTATTATTTCTCTAGTTAACAAACAACAACAAAAAAAAGAACAAAAACCCCTAGTATAATTCACTAACTAATGCAGAATCATGCATTCTCTGATTACAAGCACCACAAATATGTTTTGCATTCTTGTGCTTTGTTGCTGCACACAACATTTCACTGAAAAATGATTCAACCTTCAACCACCATTCATATCACCCATAGACAGGATGAGCTGCAAATGTACCTTGCTCAGGTTTGGAACTGAAAATGTTGTCGAGGTCTGCGAGAGCCGCGTATCGGTCTGCAGGGACACTCACTGCATCCGCTTTATGCACATCTCCCACTGAGTTACTCTGGCTGGAGCTGAATGAGGGGAAATCAGCACTGCACGATTTGTGGAAGTTATCGAAATTCGCAAAGTTTGCATTAGATAGTCCTGATGAACTACCTGTGGAAAAGAGAAAAAGCATACTAAATATATGAAAACAAAGGAGAAAATAATATAAAATAACATTACTTTAATTTTTGTTGTCATGTTTGTTGAAATACCTTGATTATTTTCATTCTTTGTTCTTAATAATCTCTTTAATTATATGTTTTTAAAAACAGCAGTTTTGGTGCAAAATTATATATATATATATATATATATATATATATATATATATATATATATATATATATATATATAGACCTTTTTCATAGCTGCTGCATGGAGGGCGCCATAGCAACCAGTGTCTTCCGGTAGAATGCTAAAAACTTCCGTTTACAGCGTTTACAACTGGTAATTTGTGCTCCGAAAATGGGTTTCAATAACGTTTTTAATAGATAACAGAGTGTTTTTGTGACACACAACTTAGTAATGTGCCTGTTAAAGCCGTTATAATCTGTCGATGTGGTTCAAGCGCGTGAGAAATACGAGAAAAACTTTCTCCTAGTTCACGTGTCTGCCGTCAGAAATAGTGTGTTTGTGCTGACAGCGTGTCAGCTGTTAGCTCAGCGGCTCTTTAACACACACACACACACACACACACACACACACACACACACACACACACACACACACACACACACACACACACACACACACACACACACACACACACACACACACACACACACACACACACAGAGAGAGAGAGAGAGAGAGAGAGAGAGAGAGAGAGAGAGAGAGAGAGAGAGAGAGAGAGAGAGAGAGAGAGAGAGAGAGAGAGAGAGAGAGAGAGAGAGAGAGAGCAAACCAGAGTACTGGTATGAAACTTAACAGGTATGAAAGTCGTGCAATTTACAAAAATGACCAATAAAAGTCTGTTATTGATACTCTGCTGGCTGATTTGCTGTTCATTCTAATCGCGAGCCGTTTGTGTTTTATTTCGTGTGTTGTTTTTACCACGGTTCAGTGTATCAGTGGCACAGTACAGGCTACGTATGTGTGTCAAACATTTTGGTGAATTACATTTGTTTGGGCTGGTTATATATTTGAAATAAAGAGAAAATGTTGACTTTAGCGATGACAAGGCTTCATTTAAACGGCAGAAGATGCTGTCTGACAACGAGGAGAAAACGCCTCACAGCAGTTGTTTTCCATCCTATTAGATCGCATTTCTTTAAATGATCAGTCCAGGAGATGGTGCTGATGGACAACAGTATTAGTTCAAAGAGGATAAAAGCAGGTAAAATAGATTAAAACTATCGTTTCAAAGCTGTCCAAATGTGACTGTTTACACGCATTAGCTGCCGACCGGAAGTTCTTCGCATTCTCCTTGCGCATACACGCAAAGCATAATGGGTAATTTTGCGTTCCAAGAAAAAGGTCTATACTTTCCTTTACAAAAAAAGTACATACTTTTAGAGCACAGTATAAGTATGCGAATTGAGATGCAGCAGTAATTTGATGACGCAGTGACTGAGTGTGGAATCATGGGAGTTGTTGTCTTTATTACATCCTTCGGGACTGCAGAAATCCTGTTCATGGATGAGCTAGAGCAGTGTTTCTCAACTGGTGGGTCGCGACCCAAAAGTGGGTCGTCGGAACATTTTCAGTGGGTCAAAAAAAAGTGTGTGGTCAAAAAACAACAACAAATGTTTAATTTAACACTGGACTTTTATTTTGAAATGCATCCATGACAGCCCTGCTGTTTGACAAGTAAAATTTCATTTAATTATAGCAACAAATATGTCGAGGTGCAAGTGCGACCCAGAATATGTCAAGTATGGATTTACATATTTTGACGACAAAAAAAGACTTAAAGCTTCAGTGTGTCATATGTAGTGAGGTGCTCTCACAAGAGAGCATGAAACCTTCTAAATTAAAACAAGATTTACAAACCAGACAGTATGTTTTATTAACAGTTCGGTTTAGTTCATGGTAACTGAACCTTTCCTTACCCTAACCAGTTTACAGTATTTGTCGTTTTTACTTTGTAATATTTCTATAATTTGAAACATTTTGTTAAATGACAGCAAAAAAATATTGTTCATTTGTAAGTCTTGGTGATTTTCTTACGTTTTATCTGTAACTACTTGTGTATGTTAACAAATAAATACAAATTAATTATACTTGCTAAAATTGTATTATAGTTCCTAAAAATTTGGGTCGCGGCCTGGTGACCATGTAAAAATGTGGGTCCTATGGCTAAACCAGTTGAGAACCCCTGAGCATAGAGTATTCAAGGATTATTTTCATGGTAGTATGGTTGAAAGCTGCTGAAGTGAAAGGATTGCTGAAGCAATTGCCAATGAGAGATGAGTGCAATGCAGCACTAAAGCAGCTGAGCTTTTATTATTCCACAGACCACTGTTTTTGTTATCATGTGGATAAGCAGCAGCACGTCTTTTTTTTATCAGACTAAATAAGGTTAGGTTATAACACTGCTCTGTGCTAAACATATTAGTGTCATTGATGCTTCTCTGTTTTCTATAATCGAAATCGAGAGTGTGACATCATTAGCATGGCCACAAAAGACACGGTCTGAGTCGCTCGTTAAAATAGCTTATTTCATTAGCTTTTAACATTTAGAATGTACAGTATAAATACACAAGTCAGCAAAATATATAGCACTGTTTTTTGATTTTAATACAAATATCTTACATACTGTGCCGTTATTATATAATTTTTTTTATATAGGACAGGAATTACATGTTATGTTCACAGTACAACTGAACATGATCCAAAATGGTCAATTTATTCACATTTTCCTGATTCGCTTTATTCCCAAGCAACATCAGAAATGTACAGCTTAGTGGGAACACTGACTAAGCTTGTCCTTCAAATCAGAGAGGATCCCAGGAGAATTCCTGAGGAGCTATTTAAGGGAAATCAGATGTTACAATACATCATGGATGTGTTACAAGAAAAAAAAAAAAAAAAAACACCAGCAAATAAATAGTAGGGGTAGCGTGTGCACAGAAGACACATACACATGCACAAAAGCTGAGACTTACTGTGCATGGCCAGTGGAGGCAGCAATGAGGTAAACTCACCCACACTGCGACTAAATGGGAGACTGTTGTACACTGACGCACACACAGGAAATGAGGGAATGACAGCGCAGGAAAGTTAAGAAACGCAGGGAAAAAGAAAGGTAAAAGAAATTAAATTAGACATTCACTATGTTTGTTATCAATTTGTTATCTTTTGCTCACCAAGGTTGCACTGATTTCATTAGAAAAAACTACTACTGAGACATATGAAGGCATTTCATTTAAGAGTTAGGACATTCTACCAAAAACGTACATTATCTGTCCTTGAAATAAAAACAAATACAGTGAATAAAAAGTATTTTATCTTAAAAGATTTGTAAAATGGACCGATGGGTAACTTCTGTGAGTTATTCTATAAAGGAATATGTCTTTCATTTGGTTTTTAGATTTTTTTTCTTTATTAAAAACACTTTACAAATGTACAAATTCCTCAGCTCCTTGTCCTCAGCCCAAATTAACCAACAGCTTTAATAGTTTTTGCTAAGCTAAAAGTTATTTAGTTAAAACTGAAAGTTATTTAGTAAAAACAAACTTCAGAAATAGCAAGTTTAAGTTGTTATCACTCACATCAGTTGATTAAAAACATGAAATTATGAATAAATTCTGCAAATAATCACTATTTTACAATTGTCCCAATGTTTCTGTCAGTCCTGCCACACTTGCATTAAATTTAACATAAAACGCTTGCAATACACCCTTAAGGCTATGACTCAGAGGAAGTGACATCATTGGATGGAGAAGAAGCTGATAGTAGCTGAATCCCAAATGGCACACTATACACTATGTACTTACGCACTTACTCAACAGCATAGTACCTGTACATGTAGTGTAGTCTCAAATGGAACACTAATGTTTTTTTTACTGAGAGGAAATTCCCTGAAGTTTCCCTGATGCCGTTTGACGCTTGCCATATTAGTAAAATAATTGACCAGACTACCAAAATACCTGCTATAAGTGTAACCGCACTTACCATAGGGAGGCGCTATAATCACTCTCATAGGAGAATTTAGCTTTCACAATCCAAAATAAATAAAGTAATCCAACATGAGCGTTCGATAGCTCCGCCCCTCCTGCTACGAGAGCAAAACTGCGACTGGTTAGTGTTTGAAGTGTCCATCATTACACACTTCACTTTACCGGTTGAATAAGTGCATCATACAGATATTTAAAGTGCACTTATTATTTTAGAGTTTTCACTGTAAACGCACTATTTACACGATCTATACAACAAAATGGCGTAGAAAAGGGCATAAATATGCGATTTGGGATGCACTTAGTGATCATGGATGCGTTCTACTAATGTATTGTCTGATTTCATGCTGGGTTTTGTCTAATGTTTTTGAGTAGAAAAAGCTTAAAGATCATGCCCCATCACAATTTTTGTAAGTAAAAATGTACGTTTCTGGTAGAAGTTTCCAGTTATATCATGTACAAAAAGAAACTCAAGTGTCTTTACAGTGGAAGAAAAATGTCAAGTACTTTTAAGTACTTTCAAGAAGCGTGGGGACCCTGTAAAAATGAAGAAATAAATGACACAATCAAAAAAAGAAATAAAAAAAAAGAAAGGAAAAGCCAAGCTATCAGTGAAGAAATGAAATGACTGAATAATAAAATCAAACAGATGTGTTAGCAAGACTTGTTTTTTTTAAAAGAAGGATTAAAACGTAAAATTACAACACACTGATAAAAAGATGAAATAGTTTAGAGGCAAGAATGTAAACAATCAGCACTGAAAATACACACAAAAAGAACGACAGACTTCGAAGAAATACAACTTCAACCAAGAGCCATTTCTCGATGAGAGGTTCAAGGTAAATGTGTGGTCATTTGTTTAGCTGTGTGTGTGTGTGTGTGTGTGTGTGTGTGTGTGTGTGTGTGTGGTCTACCTGGTTGTGGGGGCTGAAATGGAGCCTGTGGAGCTGATGGAAATGCTGCTGTGGTTGGAGCAGCAGAACTTTTGAACGTATCAAAATTCGCAAAGTCTGCGCTAGCATTCACGCTCTGCGCTGTTGGGTACCACCAAAAACAAACAGACAAAACAAACAAAACACAACAGAAAATGAAATGAGGGATGAAAACTACAGGATGAACATCCAGCGTTTAAGTTTTTTCGTCAGAAATGTCCTGATAATCTCACATTTCAGTTTAAAAAATAAATGATTTTTATTTAGCTAATCGTCTAAAAAAAGAACCATAACTTACACGCTGGTTGTGTGTAAAGACATGATGATAAAAAGTGATTACAATGCTGAACTAAACTAATATTCAAAAACACAACACACATAATCTAAATGAAGACAAAACAGAGGGGGGGTGCACCTCTAACCAGAATGCACCTGCATCAACTCCAGCAGTAAAGAACAGAGAAGGCAGGCTTGGTAATAATAGTCTCACACAGCTAGAAATTTAAGTTAAAGCAGAAGGTCTGGACTTATTTATATCTGGACTTTTTATTTTAACCATTTATATCTCATTTTTACTTTAAGTTTAAAGTCGCAAAAATGTCAAGTCATTGTCTCTACATTAACAGGCTAGTGTGCGTGCGTGCCTCAGGCAAAACTCTTGAGTGTATTATGTACAAACGTCACAAACTTTTCAGAAGTCCACATTGTCACAGCTGTAAACTAGGCATGGGACGATAACCGTTTTCAAGGTATACCGTTCCTAAAGTATGTGTAATATTTTTTATTTTGTTTTTTAAACAACAGTTTCTCCAGCAGGAAAAAAAATACATCCAAAGATGTCGATTTAAATTGTAAAGAAATCAGTGTTTTTGAAACAAATGAAGACAGCAGTGATGTCTTTGATTCATTTGAATTATTTAGCCTGACATGTTTACTACTCCAAAATATTTTAAATGTTTTTCAAAATAAAATATATTGTGTTCAAATGGGAATTCTTTTTTTTTTAACCCAGACATTTAAAAAGAACTTATTTTAGAGCAGTGAGCACAATACCGTAATATCGTGAAGCCATGATTTTTTTATCTAAGGTCATCATACCATCAGAATCTTATACCGGCCCATGCCTACTGTGGACCCAAAAGCTTTCTTCTTTTTTTCTCCAAGTGGAAGAATTTTTCACCAATTCTGTGGTCCGGATTGTTTGGGGCGGGCCTGAGAGCATGGCCCCCGCCTCCAATACTATAATACTACACTGTAAACAATATCTGTTAATTAACAGTTTCTGTTTGCTTATGGTTGTGAATTGCATCATGGGATGTTGATTTCTGCTCTGTCGACTTTTGATGATGAAAGCTCAACTCTACAGTTTAACAAAGACACTTTTATTGACATTTTAGTCATTTGAAATAATATAATGTATAAGAAATAATATATAGAGAAAAAAGTCTTTAAAAAAAGAGAAAATATACAGTCAGTTAATTACAAGGTTTTTGTAGCTTAATAGTCAACACCAACCCAGACAATATATATTACTTTAAACTAATAAAAATGTTAATAAAAGTTACTTTTTCCAACTTCTCAAGGTTAAACGATTTTGAAAGAAAGATCAAGGTCCAACAATGCAATTCAAAAGCATAAATAAATAAGGGAAAAACTAAATTCATGAATCACAAACTGTGGAAAATTGCTAATTTACAGATTTTCTTTTTTATGTGCTATGCTCACCTCGAAGCTTAATTTATTTTAGCTACTTGGCAGGTTTTTTTAGCCATTCAAATTTGGCTGTGGGTCAATAACACATTTTTTCTGGTGCTTGACAAACTCAGAACACATATTTTAATGTCACTTTACAAAGACTTTAATGAACGTGACACACACACTCCTCACAGAAACCCTGTACAGCTTGACAAATCAGATGACTTTAGACTGAAATGTTTCCCATGCTGTGTGGTATTAAGGTCATAAAAGCTTTTAATTGTGTCTGTTTACCGCTTTTCTTGCATTATCGATCAAATGTAAGACCCTTATTATAAAGGAGCACCATTAAGTATTAGTTTAAATGCTACATTTTTTTGTGTGAGATTACTGTATGTCAGTAAGTCTGGTGCAGCATGATAGGACACACAACCTCATCACCTTAAGAGCGGTCCTGAAACCTAAAGTTAACATAATCTTAATTTTTGGTTGGTTTGTTAGTGTAGGCAAGTATGTTTCTTACCCGAATGACTGTTGAAATGTGCAAAGTTGGCAAAGTTTGCGTTGCCTGTGGACTGTGAGTGTGGAGGCGCAAAAATGTCACCACCCAGATCACTGAGCAGATCAAACTTCCTGTCCTGATACTGCTGATGGGCCAGCTGAGCGCGGGACACAACTGGAGACTGGGGTGAAAATAAAGCACAAAATTAACAATAGAAATGTGTACTAAAATGTAGAAAAACTGAGTATGCAGGTTTTTTTGTTTGTTCGTTGTTTTTACATTTTTGTGCTCACCAAGGCTCCATTTGTTTAATAAAAATTTAATTTAGTATCAACAGTTCAAAATATTATAACAATGTAAAGTAATTAATAAAAGTAAAAATGCAATTTATTCCTATTCATGGCAAAGATTATGCTTATTAAGCTATGCTGCTTAGTATTTTTGTGGAAACCATAATGCTAGGGATGATTTGATCAAGATTTTTTCAGCCGATACCAAGTACTGATGCCTTGTCATGGTGATCGGCTGATACAGAGTACCGATTCTGATGCTTCAAGCTTTACATAACTTTGCCACTGCAAAAAGCGCATTTTCCCTAAAAGTATGATACTTAAGTGGAGATCTCACCTTACCTAAGTGAATAAATGAAGGATGTTGCATATAATCCCTTAAATACACCTTTTATAACTATTTAGTGTGGACTTGTCTTTGTCAGAAGCAGCTTTACAGAAAACAATAAATAAAACAGATAAAAAAAATTACTAACAATCAGAAAACACTGCAAACCATGAAAGAATTCAACATGCCTTAATGATAAAAAAAGAGTGCTTTTTTAATGCTTAAGAAGTTAAAATGCACACCTATAAATATATTATTTATTTAGTAAAAGGAAATAGGCCTATAAATTACTGTTTACAGCAATAAGAATATTACAACAAGTTATATTATTAAATATTCAAGTAAAAAAAACATATTTTAAATTCTTTTTGTTTCCAGATAGGGTTTAGCGAACTTGCAATATTGTCAAAAACACAAAACTTTCAGTTATTATATGTAAAAAGGTCTAAAACAATTGCTGGATGAGAAAGGGAAATGTGCACTTGACATATCTTTACTGCTCCATTCACTAACCCTAACAAATGTAATGCTTAGAAAATCGCTGTGCCTTTCCTGCACTTTCGTCGCCATGATTTCCAGGATGTTTTATCTAATTTATGGGCATCATGGAGTTGCTATGAATACGCGAGACTTGCGGAGCTTCTGGGTCATGAGGTTGGATGAGACCATACCTGCCAACAGTCTCCCGTATTTCAGACCAATCTCCCGCAACCCTCCCATTTTGTTATTTCTCCAGGAAAACGTAATTTCACCCCCCCCCCTTTTTTAGTACAGTCTGCAACACCCCCCGTTCGCCATCTTTGGTACAGTATCCGATCTCAACAGCCGCCCAAAACCCGGTGCATTATACAGTTACTAACACAACTAAACAGTTACTTTCCTATCCAGGTTCTCAACAGTGATATTTAGAGACCTCACCCCTAATAACCCCCTCCCGCCCTGCTCTGCTCCGACAAATGTTGACAGGTATGGATGAGACATTGTAAACAGAGGTCGCACCACATCTGTATACATTTTAGCTGTTGTGAAAAGAGCGCAGCAATTGCTCACTCATTATTTACCTCCTCATGTGTTGTAGCTGCTTTATATGTAACTGGGTGCGCATGTGCGTCTTCCTTTGCTTGTAAACTCGCAAACCAACACTTGTGGTTGGTTCATGAGATCGGCCAGATCAGAGGGTACAGATTAAATCATTAAATGTGATTATTGGCCGATACCGATCTCTGACCGATCGATCAGGGCATCCTTTTGTAATGCTTTTAGTTTCAAGCTGAATTGTTTGTGAATACAAGAAACAGCCTTTACTCAAAACAAGCCTTTTGTAACATCATAAATGTTCATACTGACAATTTTAAACTCTCATAACGCCTTATTAAAGTATAATTTTAACATTCCAGTTATGTTTACACCCAAATAATTTCAGAAAAACGTTATACTTAATTAAAACCATGCTGTATTGTATCAGTATTATATCTTATTAACGAGTAAATGTTTTTCTTTTTACTATCTTTTTACATAGTTTCAAGTTAAATATTTAAGTAACATTTTCTTAATTTGTAAGATTAATTACTTAATGATAAATTGATCTCAAAACATTTATTTCCTAAAATGTTTTATTCTCTTCTTCTGGGAAAAAATAAACCCAAAAACAACGGTTGATTAATCCACTAACTTACACTTTTTTTAAAAATTGAATTATAATGTGTATATCAGTTGTTACCTGGCTAGGTGTGTTTTTGTTGAGGTGTAAACTGGGCACTGACTCCCCCAGTAAAGTTTTAAGAGGTCGGACCTCTGGAGTGCTGCTGGTGCTGCTAGCAGACGAACCAGAGATCGACGCATGAACCGATGCCACAGTCTTTGCCTGCTCTGGAGGAACATACCTGAGAGGAAACATTGACAGATCACATTTAAATAAGCAGAACACACATGCACAGCAATCTGTTGGTTTTTGATACAGACTGTACACATTTGCCTATGCAAATCCATTCTTCAAGGTGTACAATAAAAACTGGTAGTTTCAGGAAGGACTAGGAAATAATTAATTCATATGATCATATACAATAAAATGCAAAAGATGACAATATGTTCTTTTTCGTTTTGTATAAATATGTTATTTTCACATAATAAAATACCTCATTATTTTATGGACATTTATTTTTTGGCATGTAGTCACGTAATATGAGAATATGTGCAGTTTACTTTGTGATAAAGACGACTATTGGGTATATAGTCTATTAGTATAACCAGGGCTTGACATTAACATTTTGATCACCAGCCACGGTGGCTAGTAGACTTCTAACTATACTAGCCACTCGCCATTTTCACTAGCCACAATTTTGTTGTTGGGAAAATCTATTTTACATGCAAAAATTTAACTTAGACATGCTTAAATTTCTTGATTTGTTTATGAGCTTGCTCTATGTGCATGAACAAATGGGCTGTGGTTTCAGTGTCGCATTGCTATAAGTTTTTATGACTTTTCAGGGCTCAAAATAAAAGACTTACCAAATTCATCTCTGACCACAACAAAAATAAATAAATAAATAAATAAATAAATAAACAAATAAATAAAGTAAATAAATATTTCTAAGCCACACACTTTAAATAATGTGTCAAAATTAGCTATATAGCTGTATACATGCACTTTTTATTACATGAAACCATTCTTTACGGAAAAAAACAAAACAATAAGTGTTTATATACATTTTTACTACTAAAATTCTATGGCTTTTCCAAGGCTTTTCTAGAACTTTCAAGTACATTTTCATGACATAATATTTCATGTAATGTCTAAATATACATGGTAAATAATAAGAAAAACAATGACGTTCAAATTTATTAAAGCAAATAATAGAACACGCAATGTGAGAGCAAGTTTTTTGGTCAAGAACAGAAAATAAGACGACAACTAACCTATATTCAAGTTAGGGCTGCACAATATATCGTTTCAGCATCGATATCAAGATGTCGCATCGCAGGATATGCAATGTTGGGATAATAGTTTTGTATACAGTTTAATCATAATGGTGTAAAGGTTTATCATCTGCATGCATTTTTAAAGAGAAAAAAAAAATTCTTGCCATTTTCATTACACCTTTCACTTGTTTATTTAATAACTCCTATAGCATTGAAACAGGTGAAGTGTAAGAAAATAATGAGAAAATTTTTAACTTTGAGTGAACTGTCTCTTTAAGGCCTGTGACTGTGCGAACATTTTGTGTGAATTTTATAACAACCGGCCACAAGTCATTTTTAGTAAATTTAATAAAGATTAAATAATTTACAAAGAAGACTATAGAGTGTTGACTATTTAATATCTGTACCTGAATAGTGAATACCTGAAAACTATCATTTATCTTCATTATATTTGATCTATGCTTGTAATTTATTTGTTATATATTATTCGAGATTCACTCCCCTACAAAAATACCCAAAATAATCCAAATAAAGCTGTTAAATCATTTGGTGAAATTGTGAAATCACTTTGCAATATATATCACAGAAATACAAAACCTCAAAATGTCCAATTTTTCCAATATCGCACAGCCCTAATTCAAGTATACAGATATTTGTTAAACAAATCCAAAACTTTTTCAGGGCTGGAAAATGCCACGTCAAAATTCCATGACTTTTCCAGGTTTTCCATGACCGTATGAACCCTAAACAATTGACATTTAAAAAATAGGTCTCCTATCACCAGTTAACTACACATAAATGAGTTAACCTCCTAATAAAGCAATGTTTTTGTAACAGCAATGATAATTGAACCATATAACTGTAAGCAAATGAAAGCATGTGATAATGAAAGGATGATCATGTGCACATGGTTAATGTTAGGTACATTAACAATCTGTTCAAAGAATGTTTAAAGTGAAAGCATCTGCAGGATTGTGGGTGTGCAATCGTCGCTTTTTGTCCAGTCTATTTTAAAGAGAACTGATCGCACCAGTTGCATTTCCAGGCACGGTTGCTTCGCGCAAGAAAACAGGAGCATGCACGCTTTTTAAACAGAAACATGTGTGCGCGTGTGATTATCCTCTCATTCAGTATTTATCTGCCTTCTTTTGCTCGTGCGGACACAATTATTTTTTTTCTCAGTTGTGCTGCTTTTCAATTCTAAGATCACATTTGCACACATATTAAACCATCCTTAAAGGGTCATGAAACCCTCAGCAGGGTGTTTTTACACCTCTAGTTTGGAAAAAGTCAGTGTCCAGCTCGGTTTACGTGGGAGTGTCGAGGGAGGGAAAGAGGGAAGATTTTGCATAAAAATGGGAGTTTCCATTTGGGCACACGCTGATTTACACAGAGGCAAAACAAACACACAGACGCAGGGGAAAAAGACAGTGACTGTGTTTACATGGACATCAGTAATCAAATTATTTGACAAATTCTTAATTTGTCGACTTTAACTGCAGTTTGGCACTTTCACATTTATTCAGGAACATTCCATGCATGCTCCCCGTGACAAATTAGATATTAGATGCGAGGATGAACAGCTGGAGAGTGTAGTTTTAATGGAATGTTTAATACCGCACAGCGGTACCATGTGTGTATAGACTACAGGGCTCGAAATTGCGACCATTTTGGTCGCATATGCGCCCGAAATTTTATCTATGCGACCATATTATACCATATTAATATTTTTGGGAGCATTTCTGCGAGTGCTTAAAATTGTTGTGTGCGACCAGTTTTTACTGCAAAATGTTCACCACATGCGCGGATTCGGGAGACATTCACGCAGAATGCATCTCTAAGCTCTTTGTTTGCACTTGGAACAGGAAACGCAGCGCTCAGGAATGGTTTTAAACAGTTGTCATGTCATCTTGCTGCAGTAAACAAATCCAAGTCCGTAATGCTTGCCCCGCCTTCGCGCTCTTCTTATTGGCCCACTGCTCTAGCACTGAACGCGAATGATTGGTTAATATCAGCTGTCAATCACTCAGTCAGCGCCTTCTGGCTTCGGATGACAGAGAGCTACTACCGCGGAAAACTAAAGCGCTAAAGATGAGATTGAAGATAAAGCGGACAGATTTAGTTTTAGAAACCATCTAGTTACAAATAATGACACATCTTACTTGTGACCATGTGCTGAATGTTAATCCACCATCTACACTTTTCCAAGAGTAGAAGACTTCTGTTGGCTTCAAGTCCGCTATAAAAAGTCTGTGGGTTGGAGTTTTCAGGTAACTGTTTGCCACATCTAGCACGAGAGCTTCTGTTTAATCCTTCATATAATTGCCAAATGCTGTCCGCCGTGCAAGGGACAGCTATATGTCAAATTTAACATCACGTACACCATCGCAAATGGGCTTACACTAAGTAATTAGTAAATTAATATCGCTAACTTACTCATGAAAAGACCGGTATGGCTATTAACATGACGTATGCATATAATAAGGTACAATATGTGTCAAAAGCATCAGTGCAATATCAGACAGCACTTGTGAGAACAGCACAGTTAACGTTATACCGTTAACAGATTCATTCAAGCAGTGCGTGCAGGGCCGGTGAGCGCGTGTATGCTTTGGTCACTCAGTTATGTTATAAAAATCTATTTTCTTGTAATCACGGGATTTCGTTGAGACATTTTCCTCACGCACGCATATTTATATTATTATTTTTTTGCTTGTTAGTTTGATTAGTGTTGATTTCAAATACAATAAATCTGTTTGTATAAAACTTGTAGTAACGGTGCTCATAATTGGTGGGTGCGACTAAATTTTGGCTGATGCGCCTAAATTTTTAAAGTTAGGAGCACCGGTGCTACCAAGCAAAAAGGTTAATTTCGAGCCCTGGACTATCATGTCACAAAATGCGCCGAAAATCCTACACGACGGTAATGGTTTCATTAAGGTGTTAACATGTTTACATTCGGAGAGCAGCAATTACAGCAGATCTTTGAGTCCAACATATTGTACTATAATATTGCAGTGATATTAACGTTCTGTAAACTTAGTAACTAAATCATTTTGATTAAGGTCTGTCTTTAAAAACTGAAAGAATACTGCTGACGATACGAACTAACTTTGAACCATTTGAATGAACAAACAAAGGCCACTGATCACACACACTTACCAAATCTGAAGAGACAGGACAACCAACAGCAACTGGAGCCACCTCTTTTTAAAAGGAGACGAGCAGCAAATCCAGATTTCATCATTTACAAATGCGAAAAGCTCTCGGGTAAAAATTTTTCTTTACTAACATATTTCTGTGGCGTGTCGTGTGCATTGTAATCCACACGTGAGTCCAGCAGCGCTCTCATAGCGGGCAAATGAAAACAAAACCTTCATTGCAGCACATTAATAAACGCAACACTGATGACCAGTGTCTCCAAATTCTTATTCTTCCACTTGTTTTGGCAACACAACGTGGTGTCTTTCTGCTGTCTGAACACTGTAACGGGTAAAAACAGTCCTCGAAGCTATCATGCATATTAATAAAGTTGCACCGCATACACAATAGAACGCGCTGATTGGTTTGAGCAAAGTCTTTGTCATGAATTAATGCTGCACACTCTGAGACGTCACAATGCACTCGCAAGTACAGACATCCAGTCTCCATGCTGGAATACGCATAAGTATCTAATCGGCGTGACGCAGCTTCAAAAATTAGTTTCAAACAAAAGAACAGTTTGCTCAAAATAACAAAAACAACCAATTTTTACTTTTTAGTGAACATATATGTGTTCTAATAGTGTTTGTAGCAGAATGGGACCCTTTAAGAAAACTACAATTTAAAAATTATTTTCAACCAGCCAGAGTGGCTAGTGGGAGTGGCTGTCTAACCCGCCACAGCTGAAATCTACCTGCATTTAGCAGGTGTTAATTTTAAGCCCTGAGTATAAGTACACTAATAAATACTATTATTATATATTCCTACAGGTCTTTCAAATATGAGGCTTGTACGGACTCATTTTTGTGTACACTGCTACAGACGTGATTCCTCAATTAAACAGCGAACATCTAAATAAAAATGTCAGCCTTAGCTCTTACCATCTCTTCTTTTCGTATTTGTCCTGAAGAAACTCTTTGACTTTCTGAGGCTCTCTGAAGTCTGGGATGGCCAAGTTCCGGTCGTCATAGAGGCCGAGCCATATCTGTTTACATACCTGCATATGCATTGAAACGCAGAGAAAAAATAAGATAATCAGACATCCAAAGAGCAACACCACAAATATGTGCAACAGATTCAAACATATCTGAAGGTTATTAAGGAGATTTCTTTTCCTCAAGGGCAATTAAAGAGAAAACAAACAGCTAGATCCTTCAGTAACTCACTGCCTCATGAAAAGACAAACAAAACAATGCAAAACAATGCAAAACATGATTTCTCAATGATATTTGAGAAATAAACTATTATTGGAGAGTCAAACACACATGATAACATAGCAGATATGTGAAGCTTATGTGGCTTAACAAACCGGACATTAAGTGTGTATGTGTGAAGCCTCTCACAGCACTGAAGACACAAGACACTGCCTTCTTTTAGATATAATCAATGCAGACACACATTTACTTAAACACATCCACACCCTTAAGATAGGGGTAACAGTGGTAGTGGCTCAATCATTATGCATAGAAACAGCAAAGAGTAGACACACATTATCACTTGACACTCAGAGAAGAGCTCGATGACCCTCAAGCCACAATGTATAAAAGACTTTGTGTGTACTGATTCAGCTGCTACATACATGATTCTGTATGGCATACTGACTAAATAGAACACAGTAGTCTATATTTAATATATTCTTAAACGGTATGACTTTTCATACTAGATACTAGACAGTCAAATATATTTTATTTCTCTGGATTTATTATAATTTAATAATTTTTTTGTTTTGTTTTGTTTGATTATTTTTTTTATTAATATTTAAATATATCCATTCCCAAACCCTATAACCCTTACATAGAAGAGAACAAAACATAACTATTGATCACTTTAGTCTACAATTACAAATAAAAAAAATTATAAAATAAATAAAAATAAATAAAATAGGTGACGCAGTGGCGCAGTAGGTAGCACGTTCGCCTCACAGCAAGAAGGTCGCTGGTTCGAGCCTCGGCTCAGTTGGCGTTTCTGTGTGGAGTTTGCATGTTCTCCCTGCATTCGTGTGGGTTTCCTCCGGGTGCTCCGGTTTCCCCCACAGTCCAAAGACATGCAGTACAGGTGAATAAGGCAGGCTAAATTGTCCGTAGTGTATGAGTGTTTGTGAATGAGTGTAAGTGAATGTTTCCCAGAGATGGGTTGCGGCTAGAAGGGCATCCGCTGTATAAGTTGGCGGTTCAAATAAATAAAGCCCCAGACACAAGCAGAAACACTTCCTTTGTATAATTAGCATTTCTTGTGTGTATTGCCTCTTCTTGTTGAATCATTGAATACCTCCTCAATTGTAAGTTGCTTTGGAGAAAAGCATCTGCTAAATTACTAAATGTAACTGTAAACTCAAAAAATTAAAACAATAAATAAAATTAATCTCTGTACAATATTGTCTCAACTGTGCTTTGTTTTCCTATATGGCCCCGTTTACACTGCCAGCTAAATGTGACCCAATTCCGATTTTTTGCTCATTCAGATATTCAGAGATCGGTTTCAGGCCTCCTTCATATGTGGAAATAAATCAGATATAGATCGGATATGTGACGGTTTAATGACAGAAAGAAGAGTGTGGAGATGCCGACGCGGTAAACAACAGAGGAAACACAGAGGAGGAAAGTGGTCAATCACCACAATTTGCTCCCACCAGACCTGAGATCTCACTCGTACCCACAAATTCCTCTGAGTGGAGGAGAACATCATTAAAGCATATAAACCATAAGCGCAAGCTGCGGTGACAGCTCTTTCCCACCTCCGCCTCAAAATCATTTTAAAGTTGGGCGAACTTTGTTTTGTAACTTTTGCTTTTTGTCGCTATTAATATGCACTGCGGGCTACACATAGAACAACTTTATTCTCTCCAACACCAGTGCGCACACAGGCAAAAGCTACGTCTTCAACTACACACACAGCTCAGGGCTATACCATTACATAAACTGCGTGGGGGTAAATCTGGACTAAACCATTCACTGCTTATACTACACTTTGTATATTTCGCACAGCTAAAAACAAGACCATTTCTTTCATCGTAGCTAGTGTGGCACAGATGCTAGAACCTGCCTTTATGCATGCGCGACATGAATTGTATGGCAAGTGTAAGCGCATTATTTGGATATGGGTCACAATTAAAACTACGTGTAAACAGACAGGCAAACAAATCAGATATAGACAACATATCGGAATTGGGCATCAAGAACTGGCAGTGTAAACGGGGCCTATGTGAGAATGAAAAAGTATTTAGAACTATTACCAATTTTACTTGTATGCAAATAAATGTAATTAATAAATAAGTCTTGGTGGTTAGCACTATCACCTCACAGCAAGGTCACTGGCATTACTGTGTGAAGTTTGCATACTCTCCCAGGGTTGGCATGGGTTTACTCGGGGTGCTCCAGTTTCCCCCACAGGCCAATGACATGTGCTAAAGGTGAACTGAATGAAGTAAATTGGCCGTAGTGTAGGAGTGTGAATGAGTGTGTATGGGTTGCAACTAGAAGGGCATCCACTGCGCGTAAAACATATGCAGGATAAATTGACGGTTCAGTCTGCTGTGGCGACCTCTGAAATGGAGACTAAGCAGAAGGAAAATGAGTGAATCAAGGCAGCCTTGGTGAACTTCAGTTACTATTGAAACAAATCTTGCCAACCTTGACATTTTAAATGATAACCTAATCTTGAATTGCTCAAAAATTCATGTCACTTAGTAAGCTAGACAAATGACTGAAGATATGCCAGCATTAACAGTACGCGTGACATGCTCTCGTCGTCAAAAACCAAATGAACAAAGGACCGACAGATGCTGAGAGACTTTAATACACTAAACCTGCTGTGTGATAAGACTGGTTTAAATTGGACCCACATAAAACACTTTCATGAAACAAAGAGCTCGCTCACACAAACGCGCACAGCTCATTCAAGTTCATCATGCTTAAATGGGAGATTATGGCATGCGTGTAATAAGACACAGATCTCGCAAATAGGAGTCTTCTCAGCACGTAACATCATTTCCAGCTCATCCTCGTAAATCAGACCTCACGAGACCTGGGAAAAATCCCAGGAATGTTAAACAGGGATGGAGAAAAGGAGGAGGAAGGGAGATAAAAAAGCGCTCTCATCTTTCTCAGTTAAAAGAAGATCTTAGAGATTCTGAGAGATCTAGACTTAAGAGGAATTTCACCTGCCCTCAAAAATAAGTAGAGTTCACATGAATGTTTTAAATACCAGACAAGTAATTTTAAAGTACAAATTCATTTTTAGTGACTTTTCTTTTATATATGCACCACGATACTCGCTTTAGTTTACTCATGGGATGTTTTTTATCTCAATCTAAAAAGTTTAATTATTTAAGCTTGTGCAAAAAAAGCACAACACATCAAGCATTCTGTGTCATACGGCTTTAATCTTGCGTTTGCATTGACTTTGCATGTAACCTACTTGTGCGAATACTTAATTTCACTTTTTGTGTGCACCCAGCATTACAATTAGGGATGCAACAATTAACTGATTTCACTATTAACTAAGCTATAATTCATCATGGTTAATTAATCGTAAAGGTTTCTTAACACCGCGATTCTGCACGAAACAAAATACCACTCACACTAGATTAACTATGGCTGAGACTACTAACCAAGTTATTCATTTCTAATGGATGTGGATGGTTTGCGCGCCTACTGGGACTGACCCGCATAGTACGACATGCTCAATATTTAAAGGCGCACCTAGTTAAAAGAATGCCGCAAGCTACGTGACAACAAGAAGACCGATCAGCTTCATACTTTGTATGGAATATACACATTTCTACTCCAAAGAGGGAAAGAAGTACGAAATAACAATTATGGTCAAAAGTGACTTTCAGAGTTCAGCAACCTTTGACTACATTTCTTCTATTTTAAAGGAAGATACTTAGCTAATATGCAGCTCAGATTTACATTAGACAAATACTACTTTTAATACTTAATATTTTTAATTATTAATTTATTTGTTTATTTATTTATTGTTCCAACATTTATTTGCAGCGTAAAATTATTACTTATGTTTAAATGTCTTTTTATATATTAAATTTTATATTATTTTCAATTAAAGGATTTTTAAGTCCGAAGAGAAATGGCCTGTTGTTGTTTTTTATCATTATTTTGTGCTGTATTATTTGGTTACTGAGCCGCAATATATAACACTTTAAAATAAGGAGTTTTCATGTGATTTTCTAAACTAGTAGCGTTTTGAAATGAACGAATGCAAAATTATCGTGATAACCATGAACACTCAATCCTTCGCACCGCCCCTGTCATAGCAGCAACCCGCTCGCAAAAAATACACACTCAAGTCTGGTTTACACTACAATGTCTTAGTTTTTAATATGTTTCACCAAGCATGTCTAAAAGACCTCCTTCCACAATATAGCGCTGAAAACGCACATCCTGTGACCACACAAACATACACATACACTCTGCCATGCGCTGCAGCATATGCACAGGTCAGAGCAGGTCTCTCCTCAAGGATGTATTGCTGGATGACGTCTCGCTATAGTTGTTAAACGTGATATTTAATTCAGCTTGTCTTTATCTAACTACTCTTCGGCCTTGAATCTATCAGATAACGTGTCACAGCGTCAGTACACTGCTTCAATCTTTCGCTTTCACGATTATACTTAGTAACTTTAGCGAAAACCTCAGATACTGTTGGTTGGTTACTGTTGGTTGTGCACCCTTTTTACCAACCAAGTTTGTCGACGCCATTATAACGACACAGATCACTCTGCCTATTCATGCCAGAGTCCCGTTAAAAAAAGTGATTGACAGGTGGTAATTTGTGTGTTGCTTATCCTTATTTATTTATGATTTGGTTATGGGTAAAACAAAGACCATGCAGGTCAGGTAGTTGAAACTGTAGTCTATGACACGTTATGAAACGTGTCATAGCCTACAGTTCATAGGCTATGACACAATTCATAACATATAAAACACCTTATGAATTAATTAATTATTCATAAATAATTTAATGCACTGATGACGACATCGTACGATGCCAAATTGGTCGACATCGCCCAACCCTAGTTGACATGTTTTGCAATGTTTGGACAAGAAAAGTGTATTGTAAATTGACAATTAACTGTCTAGCTTCTACAACTTGTCTTTAAACTATTTGACTTGAATTTTATAATAATTTTTGTCCATATCGCCTGGCCCTAAAATTAATTAGTATTTTAGGGTCATTTAATGTAAATCACATGATACTTATTTTTTTTTTAAATGTGCCTGCTAAAAGTATTGTATAAAAAAATACTATACTACAAAATTACATTGAATGACATTTTAGCAGAGGTCTGCTGTAAATAATGATAAAACTGTATAGCAACTTTTAAGATAGAAAGAAATACCAGAAATTTCCCTTATCTTATCATAATATCACGCAACCATAAATCATAAACTCGGTGGCGTCCGGATATCAGCACTAAGAGTCAATAAAACATCATAGCACTTTCGACCATGACATCATCAATTACCTCATTTCCATGCTTCTGTAGAAGTTCTATTTCCTGTTGCGTGAAAGTCGTCATGGAGATGGACTTCACTCTGTGAGGGGGATTCAGGCCACGTCTAAAAGAGACACAAGAGTAACAGGTTAACTGAATAATGGAAAGTGTTGTACATTGACTACAGCGTGAATGAGATTTCCTGCTCCCTCAGTCTGTGACTCTTCATCATTACAAACATGCTTTTAACACACAGATCTAGGACAAGGACAGACTGTTTTGGTGACTGGCCAAGTCTGTGTGCAGCGAGAATTTGTGTGTGTGTGTGTGTGTGTGTGTGTGTGTGTGTGTGTGTGTGTGTGTGTGTGTGTGTGTGTGTGTGTGTGTGTGAGAGGGGGTGGAAGAGCAGGGATAGCGTGTAAAGAGAGAGGTGAGCTAATGCTGCTTTCAGATCGCATTGGAATTACTTTATTTAGGAGAGGAGCACACATTTATGGCACTAGGATGTTGTAATGGGTTTTATTCAAGCCCACACTTTGTGATATCAGAAAAAAATAGATATTTGTTTGGAAATCTTAAACAAGACTTCCATTTATGTGTTTCTAAATATTTTATTAACCGTTTAAGACTGTTAGAAAATAATATGCATCAAGACATATGATACAAAATAGACATGTGGGATAGTTTTCGTCTATTGTAATTGTTGTTTTAATATTGTGTGAGCTGACAGGCCTGTCATTCGCTTGTTATGAAAGCTAAAAGTAAATCTATACACATTATTGTTTTCTATTTTTTAAGAATACATGATAAAGTTGTTGTTAAAAAAATCTGCTGACATAAATGGGACAACATGGCAAAAAAATAAAACATAAAAATACAGTAAAACAATGACCATTTATGTTAAAGCAGAGAGATGCTTTTTAATATTTTTGTGGAAGCTGTGTCTTTTACTTTTAGTAAGTTAAACGGGTCATTAATAATTATTATTTCATAACAAGTGTTAGAGCTGCACAATTTATTGAAATAGATTGCGATCTTGATTCGACCCCCTAGACCCCTAGAATTATGAAGATTATGATGTCATCACTTTAGTGTGAATTAACAACCAGGACATCATAAAATCTGTTCAAGTCCATTATTCCAAGCCTTTAGAGAATGTAGCATTTAAACCAACAGCAAACCAACACAGAATCCAAATATTATTGTTGTTTTTACCATATGTTTGAGAATAACAACAATAATATCCATCTCATATTATTTCTTGATTTTACATCCACAGAAAATCGTGATCTTCATTTTAAGCAACAAAAAAATTCATTCTCATTTTAGCCAGAATCCTGCAGCTCTAAAGGGGCAATATATATTGCATCACCGAACGATTGAGGTCACGTCCATGTGTTGTGCGATAAGTCGACATATTGATTATTGTGATAAGCCTAAACCTCACAAATAAAAAACACAAGCACGTCACAATAAGAACTAAAAGTACAAACGATGATGAATCATCTAATGGTCCAAAGTCTTTAAATGAATCTGCGCTTGTGTGTTTACTCCACAGCCTCATGATCTTTGAACACTTGATCTCCGAATGCCCAAGAGCAATGTAAACATGTGTAAGAGCTGCCCATTAGAAAGCCTGTTTCCTTCCTGTATTTACCCTGTTAGCTTGCTCGGATTTGCTCTCTAGGGATCCGAACGCATGTACTGCAGGGAAGCCACCTCTCATTTCGCTTACACATCCGTTTTCTCATTTCCACCCCTGATCTCTTCCTTTCTCTTTCATCGAACAAAGTCATTTGCAGCTAATAACTAACAGGAAGTTCATTGAGGCAGTTAAAGAAGCGGTAGATTTGTAGAACATGTTCATTTATTGGTGAACTATACCTTTAAGAAACTCTCTTACACCAGTTTCCATGCCAGTGGGATAGGAGATTACATTAATACATGTATAAGTATGGAAAAGACATTTAGCGCAGTCCCTCTGTTCTGAAACGGGTGACAGTTCATTTGACACCTGAGCCGCAACAGATGTTCAAAACACCACACGCATAAACACACCCCCTCGAAACCCTCAAAAGGCGCATGCAGACAGACAAACATGCCACTTCTGCACTAACAACTGTTGCCTGTTTGCATGTGGGAATGGAAGTGAGCTGGTAAATTTCCCTCAAAGCAATTTTCCACCTCTGAGGACGCCACCTGTAACTTCCTTTGCATTGTATAGTGTTTGTGTGTGTGTGTATGCACGTATCTCTATGCATAAATGAGGCCTTCAGTGATAAATTCTGAAGGGCATGAACAGAAAGGGCTTGGTAAGATTAGAACAGGTGCTAAATTATTCACACGACCTGCTGCGGGCCATTGGCACAGGGTTGGGATTCTGTAACTGCGGCCCCTAAGAACCATTCGACTTCGACAAATGTTAAACTTCCAGAAGCCGAACGTCTACATCTTACAAACTACTTATTTAAAATGAGTTGAAACATCACAAATCAAAAGGGAACAACTTAATCTTGTTTAAACAACTTAAAATCGTAAAAAGTGTATATTAAGTAACTTTATTGATGATGGTGCCTAAGGCGTAGTGGTGAGTGCGTTGATACATGCACTAACGTGCTCACAACCTATGCTGATCCTTCCACTCTTTCTGCTCCCCATGATTTCCTGTCAATACTCTCTACTGTCCTATTCATTAAAGGTGAAAAATAATAATAAAAAGGTAACTTAATTTATTCGTGTTGGGAGGACATGAAGGAATTGTGTGTAACCCAGGGTTTTTTACAGTGTGAGAAAACTTTTAAATCATTACACCAGGAATAGTTTCTCAGTAGGCTAATAGTATAACCTTTGATTATTATGCAAATGTGTAATGAATATGGAATTAATTCACTTGGAAGCTGCTTAAAATTCAAGGTGACTCAAAGGACATCTCACTGCAGAGGAAGTGCCCTGAAGTAACCTAAAGTTCCTTGCTTAAAAACAAAATGGTCAAATTGTGAATTTATATACATAAACAAGTGGATGACTCTCTATCACACACACACACACACACAACATAAACCATTGGCTAAAGCAGACTCGTGTGTTTTTTGTTTTAAAACGGTTTTAGAATGAAACTTAGATTCAGGAAAATGATCTCAGTCTACAATATAGACACAATAAAGATACTGGAAAAAACTGACATTGCGAAATATTTTTTATAAAATTGTTGCAAATTTATTAAAAATAAAAAACCTGAAAAATCAAATGTATGCAAGTATTCACAGCCTTTACTCAATACTTTGTTGAGGCACCTTTGGCAGCAGTTACAGCCTCAAGTCTTTTTAAATATGATGCCACAAGCTTGGCACATCTGTCTGTGCGGGTTTTTGCCCATTCCTCTTTACAGTACCTCTTAAGCTCTACCAGGTTGGATGGGAAGCGACTGTGTACAGCCATTTTCAGATCTCTCCAGAGATGTTCAATAGGATTTAAGTCTGGGCTTTGGCTGGGCCACTCAAGGACATTCAGCGAGTTGTTGTGGAGCCACTTCAATGATATTTTGGTGGTGTGCTTTGGGTCATTGTCCTGCTGAAAGATGAATGCCTTCGTTTACAAAAGGGTCTATTATGAAACTAAACAAGATTTTACAAACTAAAACCTGTTCATTTTCGTAACAGTCCATTTTTGTGGATCAAAAATCCTTTTTGAAAACTTGAGAATTTTGAAAACTACTGCAACGACTACAATTACTACAACTACTATGACGACTACTACTATGACTACAACAACTACAAATACTATGACTACGATGACAATTACTACTACAACAACTACATTTACGACAACTACAACTACTGACAAATACAACTACGACAACTATAACTACTACTACTACTACAAGTACAACAACTACTACAACTACTATGACAACAACTACGACAACTACAACTACTACTACTACAACAACAACAACTACTATGACTTCGACAACTGCTACAACTACTACGACAACTACAACTACTACGAAAACAACTACTACTACTACTACAACTACTACAACAACTACTACGATTTCGACAACTGCTACAACTACTACTACTACTACGACAACAACTACTACGAAAACAACTACAACTACGACAAATACAACTACGACAACTATAACTACTACTACTACTACAAGTACAACTACTACGACAACAACTACGACAACTACAACTACTACTACAACAACAACTACATCAACTACTGCGACTTCGACAACTGCTACAACTACTACTACTACGACAACTACAACTACTACGAAAACAACTACAACTACTACTACTACTACTACTACTACTACAACAACAACAACAACAACTACTACGATTTCGACAACTGCTACAACTACTACTACGACAACAACTACAACTACTATGACAAATACAACTACGACAACTATAACTACTACTACTACTACTACAAGTACAACAACTACTACGACAATTACAACTACTACTACTACTACTACTACTACTACTACTACTACAACAACAACAACAACAACTACAACAACTACTACGAAAACAACTACTACGAAAACAACTACTACGAAAACAACTACAACTACTACTATGACAAATACAACTATAACTACTACTACTACTACTACTACTACAAGTACAACAACTACTACAACTACTACGACAACTACTACAACAACAACAACAACAACAACTACTACTACGACAACTACAACTACTACGAAAACAACTACTACTACTACAACAACAACAACAACTACAACAACTACTACTACGATTTCGACAACTGCTACAACTACTACTACGACGACAACAACTACTACAAAAACAACTACAACTACTACTATGACAACTACAACTACTACATTAACCCCCAATACTGATCCTTGAGACAGTCTAGAAAGATCCCTGCCAAATGTCATACATTAATATTTTAACACTCAAAATGAGTAAAGTCCCTTTTTGTATTCAATTGAAGAAAAGAAAATCTGAACTGATGAAGATCAGAAAATTCTGACAGAATTTTTATAATTGGTTGAACTTAGTGACGTTACAAGCTTGAATTGGCCTGAAGAAGAAAAGTAAATTATATGAAATAAAACTGCACACATATTTATATTCAATCTCATGAACTGACTGCACTAAATAGGGATCCACCTCAAAGTCAGTGAATTGTCCCTTGTTGCCTGGCCTGCATTCTATATAAAAAAAGCAACCTCTCAAGCCATGCAGCAAAAAGCACGACACACTTTACTGATGAAGACCTAAACAAAAGGCTCAAAGAGCCAGCACATCAGCAACTGGCCAATCATAAACAGTTCATTTATGATGCCATTGTGGGGTGGTGCTTGCAGATGTCCAATGGCATGTGAATCAGCCCAAGATATGAGAAGAAAATGAGTCACTAGGACAAATGAACATTTGCTGGATGAGGATTTAGGACACCACTAGATGGATTTACACCAATATCGGGCGCCACTGCCAAATGAACGACCCTGACACACAAACATGAGGGGAAACACAGGCCTGTTCCCACGTGTGCTGGGTTACTTGCATTTGCTAAAAGGGGTTTTATTTGACTAAACAGTTCAAAAGAGCATCAATGTTTTGTAATAATGTTTGAGGTGAAAAGTGAGCTAACATAGCCCAAGGCCAGAGCTTAACCTTAGTGTAGCATGTGAGAAAACCACTTCAGGTGGTGAGAAGCTCTGGCATCAACTTCACACTCCGGCTGAGCTTGCAGATGCCGCATATGGTTTCAGTGATGAGAAAAGCCATGAGTTTGAGGTGAGAATTACTGGTTGTATTGGGGTTTTGAGAGGTATGATGGCCTGAACAGGTGGATTGATGAAAATGGGTCAGAAACTGGGCGAGAGGTCACAACAATAACGTATGGCAAACATAGGAGAAGAGAAACACGCACATAAGTTCTGTGAAGCTTGTGGGTGTGTCAGAGTTTACTCAACACTCTAGGTCCTCTTAAGAAATCACTGCCAGCTAAAATGCTGAAACTTCCTCTGAACTCATACGTCAGTGCAAGACATCATCGACAACCACAAAAAATTCAGACATAGCATGCATGTCTAAAGGTCTTTAGATGCACATCCTTTCAAAGGATAGGTAAATATTTTGATCATTCATATAAAAGAAACAATGTAAATTAATATAAAAAGTTAATTGTTAGATTAAATAATATCTAATATAATAATATAAAATCAAATAATTATAAAATTACTGACACAGAAAATTGATTAAATAAGATTAAAACAACTAAATCAAATGGACTTAAATAAAAAACAATTATTAATAAGATTTTTAAAATTCAAATTTAGAAAAATAAATACATCAAGTATTGCAATAAATAGAAAAACTTTAATAAATGTAACTTAAAAGAAACTAAATATTTTCAAATAATATTTAGACCATTTAACAATATTATTTTTTTCACAGTTTTATTACAATTACAATTTCTACATAGTAGAAAAGGATATTTATATAAGAAACTATTTTTACATTTGATGCTTGAGGGTCTGTAGCATTTAAAATATTAAAATCACCACTGTAAACTACAATGAAAGAAAGAAAGAAAGAAAGAAAGAAAAGAAAAAAGAAAGAAAAAGTAAAAGAAAGAAAGAAAGAGAAAAAAGAACAATGAAAGAAAAAAGAAAGAAAAATAGGAAAGAAAAGAAAGAAAATGAAAAGAAAGAATGAATGAAAGAAAAAAGGAAAAAGAAAGAATTAAAGAAAATAAAAGAAAAGAGAGAAAAAAAGGAAAGAAAAGAATGTAAAAACGAAAGAGGAAAAAAGCAAAATGAAAGAAGGAAAAAAAGGAAAGAAAAAGGAAAAAAAGAAAAAGAAAGAAGAAAGAAAAAGGAAAAAAAAGAAAAAAAAAGAAAGAGAAAGAAAGAAAGCGAATGTGGGAAAGAAAGCAATAGCAAGATAGACAACATGGAAAGACAGAAAGCAATAAAGAGGCAGTGAAAGTAAACTATCAAAAGACAGAGTAAAGTAAAAAGAGTATAAGAGAGAGAGAGAGAGAGAGAGAGAGAGAAGGGGGGGGGGATGGAGAGCCTCCCTGTGCTGGAATGTGTTTAGCCAGTAACTGACCCTGCTATAAAACTAACAGGGAAGTGTTTGTGGATAGCCCGATTTCACCCAAACTCTCCTCAGGTGACGCTCCTCTTTCTCAAGCCAAAAAAATCAGACTGTGATAGAAGCATAGCACTGTTCAGATTAAAGGTCAGCTGATGTGGCTTTTTCAGATACACTGTCCTTCATTGATACTGGCACACTGTTTAAATTTGGTAAATAAGACAACAAAATGGTTTCGAATACTAAAATAACCTTTACATTGATTGAGAACAAGCCGTTTCAAATGCAGCACAGTTTTATCAAAAACACAAATATTTTATCTTGTAAAATTTGTGTGCCACAATTATTGGCACCCTTACGAATACATTGTTTTGTTAAACAATACATTGTTTTTGTTAAATATTATTGAAGTACTTTTAATATTTTAGAACATCTGGGCGACAGGAACAAGGACTCATTCAACCGTGGCCTCCTGTTTCACAAGGGTATTAAAATGAGGAAATAACACACAGACCAAAGTCGCTTAGTCATTTATCACCAAAATATTCAGTGATGACTTGACAATAAAAAGTTGTTGAGCTTCTCAAAATGGGAAGTGGCTACTAAAATGCCATTTCCACAATCAGGGCACAATCATTTTAAGCAAATCCCAGTGAACTGCAAGTGTTATAAAGCAGCCTGAAAGAGGATGTTCGCCTGTCTTAATTACTAGCTGGGTTTGCATAAAATGAAATGAATCTTAAAGTTTGCAAAAATACAAAATTACAAAAGCATATGAAATGCTTTTCCATCAATCTGTTAAAGTGGATGATTATAGCGTTTGTAGCAACCAACAGTAAAAAGACAATCACAATGGGGACAGCTTAGTCATATAATATTTGCCACGTCAGAGTTAACACATTTTCACCTTTTATTATTCGCATTAACCTTTTCATACAAGTCCAAAATCACCTCAAGCTATTCACAAATTAGCGGACTTCTATTCAAAATGTTTCATTTCCAGTACTTGTTTCTCATGCAATACTTCAAAATTAAAGCATTAAATTATCTGCAAGTCATTCTTTTTCAATGGGAGCTGGAGACAACCTATCAGAAATAGGAAACACTTTAGAATAATGGTTCATTAATTAATGTATTCAGTAACATTAAGTAGGAATAATTTTGTAAAGGTGAATAAATACCATAATAAATGTATTGATAATTGCTTGTTCATGTTAAAAAATACATGAACTAATGGACTATTATTTTAAAGTGTTACCCAGAAATGTAGTAGTCCATTACGAGAGAATTCAAGAAAATGTGGTCGGATAAACCTTGCATTGTTGGGGAACTCTTGGGGTCTTGATGAATTTCTGATGAATGTATTACTCTCATTTATATGCTTATTTGAGTAATTTCATCATAATCATTATTATTATCATTATTATTATCATCATCTATTGTATTAACTATTTTATTATTACCCATACCTATGGCATTATTATCAGGTATGTGTGCTTTGATTAATAAAAAAAAAAGTAATTATGTGTAAATGCAGTCAGAAATGAGAAGATAAATTAGAAGAGCAGCATTAAATGTCACAATGATGGTAAATTTATGGATGCATGCCATAGGACACCTGCGTTCTGTTCTGTAACTCATGATAAGGCGCACCTGCACGTGCGCCCACACTCATTTGTACTGACATCTAAAAAATTATGAGTATCTATGAACTTCAGCTGAACTTTAGGTTGACAGCTCAGTGGACAGTGAACAAGATAGATTGTTGAGCATTGTTTTTTGGCTGAGTCATCACTTTTGAAACAGGAAGGAAAGACCTTAACTGACCATAGGTAAGACCCCTGAAAGACCCTGAGATTCTATTGGTGGCGGGCACCTGAGAGATTTAAGATCCCATTAGCGGAGAAGCTGATAGAGGTGTGTAATGTGTAAATTTGGGTGGAGTATTAAGACATAGACATTAAGACATTTAAACTGTGTGCAAGCCTATGTTCAGCAGACACTCAAACGACCCGTCTCTGTTGTTACTGATGCTGTAACAACAAACTGCTTTGCCTAAACAATTCTGAGATCTCAGAGTTTGTCATTTTTTTGAAAAGCTTGACTTAGAGACTTAGAATATTTTGCAGACCAGAATCTTTTTTCCACAACAGCTTCTGACCACTTTAGTTCTAAGCAAATCAAAGTTGAGGTTGATTAGTGTTCAGGTGGGATTGCCAGTTTGTAATGAAGAATGCAGACAAATTAACATTAATATGAAGTCCAAAACTTATAAACAGCTTTTAAATGGTTTATTTGCTTAGAAATCATGTTCAATAGTAAAAGTGCTAATGACAGGGTGGCTAGAGCCAATGACGATTTTGCCAGTGGTGCTTTTTATATTAAAAATGTGTCATTTAATGTGTTTTTTCCCACCAAGTCATTGACATCATTTATAAATTTGGAAATTAAATATTTAAATTGCTGTAGATTTCCAAGTAAGTTTGTAGTTTTGATCAGGACTGAGTTTGATTTACAGATTTATGCAAAAAACCTGGGATAAAATATTAATCTGATGCATTTTTACAGCAGTTTAATTCAGTGGATGCTTTCATACTGAACTTACAAGGGTAGAAAATTTGCCCAAAAGTGTATTGTTTTTTTTTATTCTTTAAAGCAGTTTATCAAAATATGTGTCAAAATAAGATTTGTCACCAAAAATCATTCCGCTAGCTCAAACATAAAAAAATATGGCCAAATTAAGACTCAAAACCCCAGAGTGGATTAAATCTTCCCAACAGTACATAAGGGTTAAAATCAAGACCCTCCCATTGCAAATGTTTTGATAAATCTTTACTAGCGCTGGATGATCATTTTTAATCATTGCTTGAATCTGTAATTAAAAATAAAAAAACTCTCCATTAACTGTTTAAAAGAGTTTCAAGAAAACAAAATCCAAAAACATTCTTAAGTGTCTTCAATTATTGTTAATACTGAGCAAATAAGACATTTTTCTCAGCAGACTTTGCTCAGATTTACCAAGGGTGCCAATATTAGCGCATAGCACAGTACTGTCAGTACTTTATCTGGAGTGTAATCAGTGGCTGATAACGAAATTTGAGGTGAATTCAGGCAAATTAGAACATTTTTTTATTAACTAAGTCACAAAAAGTTTAATAATAGCAGGAATTTCTGTTCGAGTGACAATGTAAAAAGTGTGAGTGGAGCTTACGGCCTCGCACATACGCACAATTACTGACATATCTGAAGTGAGAAGACAATGTGCACTTCCTGTCCTACTGTTTCCACTTCCTGTGCACATGCAGACCACATGCTGCTGATGAAGCAAATACATGACATACACTTCCTGTTCGAGAAGAATTCACACTCATCTGGTCATACGTAGGCCATAAAATGACCAGAATGATTATAAATGAGAGGATGTGATTAAAGTTCAGATCAGATGACAGGAAATGCAGTCAAATCACAACAGGATATTAGTCACAAACACAAAGCTGAAGAAAAAATACATACAGAAATAATTAATTTGCATACATATTATGGCTGATATTGCATAAATGGTTAGATGACGGTAATGTAAAAACAGCACTGTTTTTTCTTCTTTTTTTTAATATTTTTCAAAATATGTTTAACAAAACATTTTTTTCAGTATGTCTGATAATATTTTTTTCTTATGGAAAAAGACTTATTTGTTTTATTTCATCTAGAATAAAAGCATGTTTTTAAATTTTTAAACACCATTTTAGGGACAAAATTATTAACCCCTTTAAGCTATATTTTTTCTTGATAATCTACAGAACAAGCCACTGTTATACAATAACTAACCTAATTCCCCTAACCTGCCTAGTTAACCTAATTAACCTATTTAGGCCTTTAAATGTCACTTTAAGCTGTATAGAAGTGTCTTAAAAAATATTGGGTAAATATTATTTACAGTCATCATGGCAAAGATAAAATAAATCAGTTATTAGAGATGAGTTATTAAAAATATTATGTTTAGAAATGTGTTGAAACAATCTTCTCTCTGTTGAACAGAAATTGGGGAAAAAATAAACAAGCGGTCTAATAATTCAGGGGGGGGGGGGGGGGGGGTAATAACTCTGATTTCAACTGTGGTTTCAAACAGAATTCAGTCAGATCTAATGAATAGATCTGAATTACCGAAATTTCTTGAAAAGATATGCAAGCAGCGTGGCAAAATCTTTACCCAGTTCTCCAGGATTAAAATGGGAATCACTGGCACACTTGTGCATATGGTCCACGGCCGGAGGATTAACTCCCCATGCAAATGCCCTAATTAAAATCCAGCACCTAATAGCTCATACATTAATAACTTACAGTGTTAATCAATTACTTTTCCATAACCCACAAAAAATTTGCATATATTAGACTTTTAACACTCACTTCATCAAGCTTATGGTGATTAGCTAAAATATAATGTGTATTAAGATACAACTAATAATAAGAAAGGTGTAAACTACAAAGGTAAAAGTATAGAGAATGAGATGGTTTAAAAATCATGGTCATGTACAAAAACTTAAACCTAACCTAAAGTCCATAATCATATCAACAAGACAGGACGTGCGCAAAGCAACTAGGATAAAAAGATCTGTTCAGCTCTCTGTGATCATCAGGACCTCAAGAATAAGTTTTACTCCATAAATACGTTATTAAAACCTGCATGTTTGTAATAAAAACCGAAAAATCGCTACATAATTTATCACCACAGCCGCATGTCGGTATAAAAGAAGACGCTTCAATCCTGGTTTGTGGACGTTAAATCAGGCTAATTTTGTACATTAGCATAACAGATATCCATTCAGCAGTGGATATTACTCTGTGTCCTGTTTTGCTGTGCAAAAACAGTGCAAAGCTAAATGTGTGTGTGCAAACTTTATAATAACATTGTGTGCGACTCATTGCAGATTGGCTTGAATTAACTCCACAACAAATGCATCAAATAAGCATTGGGAAAGTTCTTACTGTAGTAAGGGAGAACTGCTTCATTCTTGTCTGTCACTGTACCGTGTATCTATGTGAGACACAGCAGGTGAAGGCTGCACACATCAGAGCAATACCAAAAGATCTCTATGGCTCTAAAACGCACGTGGGAACAGTGGGCGGGGGGAACTAGCTCATTTGCGTTAAAGACAGAGGCAAAAAAAAAAAAAAAAAAAAGCTGCAATGTCCTAACAGCTCAAACTTTCCACATTCTGAAAGTTATAATAAGTAATCTGATGGGTATTTTGAGCTGAAACTTTACAGAAACATTCTGAAAACACAAAAACTCAACTAAAATCTTGAAAAATGGGTAAAATAGGTGCCCTTTAAACATCAACGATTTACAACAAAACAGTGTTTTCTGTTCTTTGAGAATAGAGAAGTCCATTATACAACTATAAACAAAAGCATAACAAAACAGAGGAACAAATTACTCTTTTAGAACATTTATTTCCAAGCTGATGAGTAATGTTAATTAATAAAACCATTGACAGCTAATAATAATTTATGTGAAAAGCAGCAGACATTATAACTGCAGTGCACACTATATGAATGCTGTGGATCCTACTACAGTTATTGTATATAGATTACTGTTGCACTGTATTGTCTGTAGTTTGTAGTGACGTTGCTAAAGAGACTGTCTGGCATCTGGTGTGTGTGCTCTAGTGAGGAGAGCAGCAGACATCTCTCTGGTGATGTTAAATTCAATTTAGAGAAAAGATCTCATTTATTTGCCCCAATGGAGTTTACTACAACGCTCATCGTTCAGGGAAAATTATAGAGGGGAAGGACTGTTTATTATGTACTACGTAGTATGTTCAAATAGGCCTGTCACAATAGAGTGGAGAAACTATGACGTTAATTTGTTTGCAAAAACCCAAAAGCGAGTTAGTATTTTACCATTGTTTAGTTTCAGTTCCCTCGTTCCAAAGTCAATGGGTTTTTTGAATGGGGTTTCAGTTAAAACGATTAAATAATGTTTGTGGCAAACACAAGCTCAAGATACTTTCACGTTTTACTCTACGACATAAAACACATCAGTTACAGCACAGTCTTGATTTTATTTTATTTTTTTATGTTTTAACTGTTAAGGTAAGCAGGCTGTGTGCACGCGAGCGATAACGTTACACTTGTTTAAATGTCTTATGTTATGCAGGCACATTTATACATTTCGTTTTTAAAACTTTTACAACAACCGTAAAGCAAAACAGATGCATTTCCCACTTAAAAACGGCAAGTAGGTCTATGTGTTTTTTGTGTATTTATTAGTTTATAATAAATAGCGTGGATTATAATATAATAAACAAAGAGATTTACTCTTTGTCATGGACAATATTTCTAAAATATAAGCTTGAAGAGTCATCTGTAGCAGGGTGGTGCTGATGTCACAGGCGAGCGCCCTGAAGTTAGTGTAGTCCGTTTACAGCTAATGTTAGCTTTTTAGTTCCTGCGTTTGTATTTAAGATCCAAAAGTGCTCAAAGTTGTATTTTCGTGTGAGGATTATCTGGCTGGACAAAACGTGTAAGTGTAATGAACAGTGTTTGATCACAGAGCTTATTATTTGCAATCTTCAAAAAGCCTATGGGAAAATTCTATAAGGATTTTATCGAGGGAACCAGTTTTATGCTAGCAGCCGATTAGCCTACAAAGTAAGGTCATAGTTCCAACACTATAATCAGAATATCAACTTATCGTGTAATACATGGACATGAGCTCAATCATTTTTGGCCACTCAATATATATTGTGATATATTGTGACATAAATGTCTTTAAATTAGTGTCATTTCACAGCTTCTGTTATCTCATCTAATCTCTGTTAGAGGTGTCAGAGAGTTCAGGGATGTTTTTTTTATTAACAGGTCAAGAAAAGGTTCATTTTCAAAACATTTTCCAAAAAAACTACCGGTTTTGAGTAGTTGTCAAAGCGATCTCTGTTTTAAATCTGCAGTCCACTTCCAGAAAAGTTATGATTCATGAATAACTTTAAAGCCAAAAAGGACATTTACATGTGTTTTTTCTGCCTTGAATGCGTTTATGGCAATGAAAATCCTGTTGTAGAATCATTATATAAACAAGGCATAAATTGGTCTTAAAGGTGCTGTATGTAAGTTTTTGACTCTTCTAGAGCAGAAAAATACCATAATACGTGTGCATATATTTAAGAAACATGTTATGCAAACATTCTTGTTTATCTTGAAAACAATGCTAAAGTCAGATATTCTGCTTTGAAAATGGGCAGTCCGTGCTGGAACTCTGTCTCTGTTTTGGTTCTTTAAACCCACCCACTGCCAGTTCAGCCAATTATATTTCAGCACCCCGGGTTGCCTTGGCGAAAAACTGCATATTTCATTTATTCAATCAGAAAAGCTCTCAAAGCATGTGCCCGTGACCAAAATGTGGCCTGCAGTGGACAGTAGCAGACTCCTAAATAAGATGCAGATTAAGAGTTCCACATTAGGTGGTAATTAATTAACAAATAAAATAAATATTATGAACGTAAACATTAGGTGAGCAGGTTACATTTTAACCCTGCGTCCTAACTACACGCTATGTGATAGGGTTTGCATTAATAAGCAATTTGGCTGTTTGCACCAGACGAAACATGACAGAAATTTAAATACAGCCCTTACGAAATACAGAACATGCAATCACTCATGAAATAGTAAGATTGGTAATCTATTTAATACTTAATACATAATAAATACATACATAATAAACCTCTTTAACATTATTAAACGTACATGCTAAATTACTGATATGTGCTGATTTTGAGTCACAGTTTTAAAGTTCAATTTCAAATGGTTTATTTTCTTTTCAAGGTCTGAGGTGAACTATCTGCTACTGCTTTCAGTAGTATGGCAATAAATGCCATGTAAAATGGCATTGAAACTTACATTATTAGCATTTAACACTGAATAAAGGACATTAGGCGTATCTAAGGTGATCATTGTCAGTTTTCTGTTGTTCAGCTGCAAGCAATAGAAGCTGTTTCTAATAGTTCAATCAGGTGTGGGTTATAACAAAAACTCCTTTTAATATGAAAAATATTCCTTCTATCACATCCTGTTGCTTTTATTTAGAACATGATTTAAATCAGCTTTTACGCCCCATTCACACGAGGCGTCAGCATCAACGCTTCCCATTCACTTTGAATGAGTGACGTCAGGCATTGCCGAACTGCATTGTGGATCTGTCTGCGCCGCTTCAGAGGCGTTGCTCGCTGCAGAAGTTTAGACTAGCTCAACTTTTAAAGGTCAGACGGAAGCGTCAGCCATTCAGATCGCTGTATGCAAATACAGCAGCTAGACAGTGGCCTTTTGCTGACTGAATTTCATTGGCTGACGCTGCTATGACGATCGCGTTGACCCCAACTTCAGACATGCCTTCAGTCAAGCATTGACGCTGAAGCCCTGGGTGAATGGGGCGTTAGGCTTGATTGTCAGACTCGTTCCTTGGTCCTCAATCTGGCAACCAGCGCTTGCATTTGTTTTGATCCAGGAGTGCAATACCTAGTTCAACCACTGGGTGTCAAACTTACATATACTGCACCTTTCAAATGACAATAATATCACTTATCCCAATAATTTCTATGACATGTTTCATAGCAAAAACGACTTCTATTCTACCTATTCACATATAAATACTGTCAGAATTTTTAAACAATCAAGTTTAGATCGAGGAGATAAAGATAATTTTTCAATGAAGTAAACAGTGACTGTGAGAAAGTTTGATTTTGAAACCACTTAAAAAGTTTATATTTTCAGGCACACTGTTCTCTCAAAGTATAGAAAAAAAAGTAGAAAACTGTTTATTAAAAACAATGTCAAGTAACACTAATTGTCCAACTTGTGAAATGTAAAAATTACTTCTGGCAGTTGTTTTTATGCTTAAAAAAAGTGTTCATTTATGAAGATTATATTGCTGAGCTAAATGCGGAAAAATAATACATTTTTTGTTTGAATAATCCAGAAATCTATGGACTAATTCACTGGGATTTATAAGTCAATGAAATTAGCTTGACGTTAGTTCCCAGGTTGGCCTACAATATTCTATTCCTGCAGCACTCAACTGTTAAATCAAAATTTACAATGAATATTTTGCTAGCACACATTGTTATCCTTTAGGCTAACAATTAATCCATGCAAGTCAATCCACTGCAAAAAGAAAAGCTTGTTTTGGTAACATTTAAAGTCTGCCCATTTGCTTCCGCATTACCTTGCTATGAGCAGGGCCAGACGGAATCTGCGGATGTTTTTTTGCTATTTCTGCTGAGAATTTAGGTAAAAATCTGCGGATTTCTGTGGAATTATTTTGGGAGTATCCAGCAGAGTACCATAACTTAAACCTTAATATATGAAATAAAAAGTTTAAAAATTACTGAATAAAAATTGAATAAATTCAGATTTACACATTTACTCAAGTAAATAAACAGAATTAATGAAGGGCTAAAAATCTGCAGAAACCTGCGGAATTCTGCGCGCAAAGATTCCGTGTGGGCCTAGCTATGAGGGAATGATGTACATAAAGAAAGCCCCGCCCCCATACCCAATATTCAATTTCAGTTGGAAGTGAATCCACATGCCAAAATAAAAGTCTCCTTCCTGTCCATGCAGACTTTTAACATTTGAGTTCAGCTTTATTACAGACAACTTGCCTGATTCACATTTATAGCAAAGTAAAAGCCCTTGCAGTGCACACAGATTAGTTCAAATACACCGGACACCCTTTTCAAATAAACTAACATGATTCTCAACTCGCTCCTCCCAGCAGGATCCCAGAAGAATTCAGCTACAATAACTCGCTTCATATTTCTTTTGATTGATTATACGTTTGCATGGACATCACTAATTCCATCTCGCGTCATCAATGACGATGTGAAAACAACCTATTGTCATTTGTTTGTCATCAAATGCCTGACAACTGCCGTGTGCATCCGGTTGCAAAACGTACTACACAACCGTCATGTTTAATTTAAGGTGTTTACATGTCTGTACTGCACTTCAATAATGCAACTAAAATGGAAATGTCTTAACTCGATTTATGTTTAGTTCGAGTAGGACTTTAGTCAGTTTAAGGTAAAAAAAAAAATTTTAATTGCTGTTTATATGGTAGACTTTTAATCATAGTATTGCCTTAATTGTATTAAAATTGTTTTGGAGTATTGGTGTCCATGTAAACGTTCTCACTTATCAATTGATCACATCCATCTAACTATCCTTCTTATATTTTGCAGACTTACTGACTATTACTTAGTAATTTTGCGGTCAGTTTAGTGAGCACAAGAGAATGGCATTATAGAGATCTCTTTATCTGGAATACCATCAATCCTGATCACACTATGCAAGGATATCATCTATCCAGCGATTTACTCAGAAACGTGCCAAGATGTCATTTCTCTAAGAAGTGCTTTAAACAGAAGGCAGATGGCTCCTCTGCCCTCGTGGGATCCAATAAGAGGTCATTCTCAAATATCTTGCCGCCTTTTGAGGGAGTAGTTTAAATGTAACAGTAATCTGGAATAGACTACACTGCAAGATAGTAACTTAAAAAAATTCAAAGATATGGAAGGACGCCAGCAGAACGGTTCCCTCCTCCACTTGACAGCTGGGAAATCGAACCCATTTTTAAGCAAACCCAGGAGACGTAGCTCATCACGCCTCGGATGTGATGAGTTCAGACAAGTTCAGACTGCCGGAGACTATTTCTTTCCCTCAGATCAGAAACAGAGACTTGAACTAACACAACCAATTTAGATTCTTCACAAAGACTTTCAGCTAATGAAAAAAAGGGTACAGGAATAAAAAGGCACTACTCCGTGCAGACAATCCATTTCAAATTCAGACATCAAGGGGAATATGTGAATAAAAATGGGGAAAAAGTGGGTCGGTTTTCATCATATTCCAAACCAAGCATAAAATTATAGGATTGAATTACCCAGCAGGAACGAACACATTCATCTGTAAAGACACTGAGCCCTCTGCAACAGCAACATAGTGTTCCCCCAAAAATATCCTGAGAAACAACCTGAAGACATTTTACAATTATAAGAATTAATTTGAGAAACCAGTGCAGAATGTGTTAAAATGTTATGACCGATTGTCATTTTAAAAAGATCCATAAATGCACATGAAATTGCTTAAGAGAGCAAACCATAGTGCATCACACAAATGTCATAAACCCCCAGACTACAACTAAGGAAGATGGTCTTCTTCCAATATTTACTTACATTCTGACAATTGTTAGGCCCGTAAAAGGTGGGGAGAGTATTGGGTGATTTTAAAGACCCACTCCTCACTGATAAAGATCCAAAATTTGTCCCATACATGAGCTCATTTGTCCTATTTTGACCGCTATGCCATCCTAAATATTAAAAATGACCCATCAAAATAGGCTTTAAGAACTAGCGGATTCTTTTGTTGGTTGTTGATAAGAGCTGGGCATTTAATCAAAAAGTAATCAACATCGACATTCAAAACCTATAATTGATCATCAAATTTTTCCAGGTCAATTGTTTTTCATTTACTTTCCTTACCGCATATGAAGTCATGTGACCCCACTCTGTTAAGGCTGATTTATACTTGTACATCGAACACACAATGTTCCGTCACAGCCTTCGCAAGCTCGTATACCTGCGGACCTCGTAAAACTGTAACATGTCACACGGCATATTTTCAATTATGATGTTCAGTAAATAATCATAGATAGTGCATGTTTCCTTTAACTATTTCAAAATCAAGAAATGCACCCTATATTCAAAAATCTCTCACTTGTAATATGTGAACATATTTACAGTACAAAACTTGTCAGTGAACTATGAGGCCAAAATAAATAAATAAATAAAATAATCGTTTATTAATAAACAAAGCTAGGTAAAACGTTCAATTAATTGAGATTTTGATTTTAGGCCAAATCACCCAGCCCTATACTGTCAACTTGGTGTGATTTCAGCTAATTAGTTTTGTCCAATGCAAACAATTATTTTTTATGAGTCTAACATCCAGGCGTGCATGAAAACATAAGAATCTAACGTAAGTGATGTCATCTTTCACTACTGACCTGCTGTACTGTTAAATATAGAAAACATTTTACAAGTAACATTTATTTTAAATCTTGGAGCTTATTCTTGAAATAAAATGATGGTGTGTGTAAGTTTTTTTTTTTTTTTTTTAAAGACAACAACAGTATCTCCAGCAGAAAAAATATCCAAAGATGCTGCTTAAAAGTGTGAAAAAATCTGGTTTTAAAACTTATGAAGACTAGTAGAAATCAATGATTCATTTGGATTATTTAACCCAACATGTTTACTGCTCCAAAATATTATAAATGTTTCTCAAAATAAAATGTAGTGTTCAAAGGGAAAGAAAATGAGGCAAATAACTGCAAAAATGTCCACTTTTTGAGTACAAGAAACCACTCCTTTTACTGGGCTGGCTACAGGCCTGATTCTTTATCACACACATGTAAGATGAGTCTTGCAGTTTGAATTAAAAAGGCATTAATTTAGGAATCATTTCTATCTTTAATCCAAAATCCCCTGCAGTAGACGGCTGTTACACAACAGGCCAGAAATACTGACACAGGACGAACAACTGTCCTAAAAGATACACTTTAATAAAATCTATTCATCTATCAACTTTTATATGCATCTTTTAATGTAGATATTGCGAATGTGATGGCATGTTTAAAAGCATTAGTTCTTGTGCCAAATTGATGCATATCAGCTAATGTGGAAGAACCATTATGTAAAAGACTTACATGTAAAAATCTTCAGTACACAGAAACTTGGCTTCAGATGTCAAAATGCATATTGCTGCTGTTATAACAATGCCAACAACAGATCAGAGAGCCTATCATGATATGAATCTGAACATAAACCATTCGGAATTTATATCTAATTTACTAGCAGCAGAAATTTTGAATTCATCCGGAGTGATTAAAAACATTGATAAGCAACCAGAATGCACCGTCTTTTGAAAAGCTTGAGAGTTTTAATCTTCAAAATGAAAAACAACAGAACAGTTATCATTCACACTATGAAAGTTAAATATAATCACTCCATTATCATTTTTACTTAAAACTGCGCTGATCGTGTACTATTATAGTTTATAATTTAATTTAAAAATAATTCTGATAGCTTCATATTACCAATGAATGCATAGGTTTAACAGTATGACTATATTTTTATCTATTATATCTAATTTATCTATTATAGATTTTTTATTGATTTATTATTTATATATTAAAAAATTGTAAAAAAGTAAATATATTTATTTTAGATCTGTCTGTTCTTACTATATTTAAATAATTTCCAACTGATGTAACCTTAGATTTATGTATATATATATATATATATATATATATATATATATATATATATATATATATATATATATATATATATATATATATATATATATATATATATATATATATATATATATATTAGGGTTGTAACGGTATGAATTTTTCACGGTATGATAATCGTCTAAAACAATACCACGGTTTGACGGTTTCGCGGTATACGGTATGTTACAAAATAATAGAACAGTGAAGCAAATTTGACTTTTTCCAAATAATATATTTTTAGTTACTATAAACAACACCACTTACAATGAACAAATAAAAATAAGAAAATAATAAATAATGTGTCAAAGTCCAAATAAAGTCCAAATAAACATGGTGCAAATCCTCAGTAAAAAATAGATATAAATATTTACTATACTATAAATAGTTACATAACGAAACTAGATTCAATATGGAACATCCCTAGATTTTATGTGCCAGCAAGGATATGGTTGTCTATGGATATGGATATGGTTGTCTGCAATGCAGACAAACAGCTGCATCTTCATTTGCGTCTTTTGAAAACAGCAAGAGCAGCAGTTTGTCTTTGCTGTGTCACTGTTTTTTCATGTTTCTGTGCTGCTGTGCATGCAAAAGTACTTAGTATGAGAATTATTTCATGCAAAACTTTTTTTTTGCGTTTTATTTAGCCGCGCATAAATGTATGCCTTTCTCTCATTCCGTGTTGTTCAAAAAGCTCATGTTGGTCCACAAACAAAAGCGAAACCTATGCTTATTGGTTGTGATATAGCGAGTTTGAACCAATCTGGGCATGGAGGAGGGACAATGCATCAATGTATCATGTCTGATTTGTCCGGAGACACAGTGACGAGCGTTTCTTTGTCAAATCAGCGTTGTCAAATGTTGATGACGTAACCGCACTGATTCCGGAGCCTCTGAAAGTCCAGCACTGGAAAGCTGAGATTCTCTTCTTTATGCCAATCTTTGAATTGTATGAATCGGATCAGCGGATCAAAAGTTATTAAACATTTAAGAGCAATACTTATTTTTAGCCGCGGGCGGCTGTCTCGGTCTTTAAGGGTTAAAACCGTTGATATGCAATTGTTCATGGTATGATAATCGTGCACGTTCAAATCGTGGTAAACCGTCATACCGGTATATTGTTACAACCCTAATATATATATATATATATATATATATATATATATATATATATATATATATATATATATATATATTAGGGGGTCACGATCCTCCAAATCCTCGATTTGATTACATTTTCGATTCTAAAGTTACGATTCGATTTTCGATTATGAATAATTAATTAATTAATAACGAATTAATTATTAGTAGCCTACCGTTTAAACTACCTGACTTGCACGGTCTTTGTTTTACCCATAAACAAATCATACAGTGAATGAATAAAGGTAAGTTACACACAATTACAACCTGTCAATCACTTTTTTCTGCGGGACTCGTGAATAGGCAGTGATCTGTGTCGTTATAATGGCGTCGGTAAAAAAGGTGCACAACCAACAGAAACCAGCCAACAGTATCTGAGGTGTTCGCTAAAATGACTAAGTACTTGTGTAAAAGTAAAAGATGGAAGCAGTCTACTGACTCGCTGACTGCCTTGACTCCCTGTCTCGAGCGCATGACAATGTGTGTGCGTCTGTGTCTGTGTGTGAATGAGGCCCCGTTTACACTAATGCGTTTTAGTTTGAAAACGCATAAGTTTTGCTACGGTTACGCCATCCGTCCACACAACGCCGGAGTTCTCGAGCGCCGAAAACGGAGCGTTTCGAAAACGCTGGAGAGGCCGTTTTCATTCTAAAACGCTGCTGCTCCGTCTCAGTGTGGATGGGGAAAGACGGAGACATCTGAAAACGGAGGCGGGGCTGCAGACATTCGCCTCTCTGATTGGGGCTTTTCCTCAATATTAAGTAGCCTAACACACAGTTCAGTCCTGAATCTTCTCCGTGTAAGTTCAGACTTCGCAAGTTTGATCAAGGCTGCATCTCTTCTTCTCAGTTTGATATGGAAAACATACCGAGGACACGCGTCAATCTTCACAGGGAACAGTGTACTTTATAACTTCATTCACATCACCTTGGCTACGTTGTTTCACTTTCTCAACAATAAAATGTAAACTTGATATAAGGAACTGCCTATTTTCTTTTTAATATTAACAACTAAACAGACAGCAGAAATGTTGAGGCGTCGTGCTGCATATATGAGCGTCATCTTCACTGTGTGGATATTTATAACAAAACGGAGCCGATAACAACTGCCTCCTTTCAATTTCAGTGAAAATACGAAACATACCCTCTCTTTTGCTGAATATCAGTTTTAATAATCGATAATGGCCATTATAAAAGTATAACATACAATAAGTTTATACATTATAGGAAATAAAGGCTAGCGATTGGTCAATATACAGAATGTAGGCTACGTGCTTACATTAATCATTAACTTATCTTTGCGCTCAGCCAAAACACGTTACCTGAGAACAAGTAATAGATTCCAATGACCAAAGTCAGGGAATATGTAGTTAGATAAAGACAACAAGATGAATGAAATATCACGTTTAATAAATATAGTGAGATTAGATCCAGCGGGAGATGCTTGATGAGAAGTCCAACTAGCAGAGCTCTCATCTGGGTAGAAATGCTGGAGCGCTTGCCAAAGTGTGTGTGTGTGGTCACGTGATGTGCGTTTTCAGCGTTTTGGTGTGGACGGAGAGCAGTTGAGAAACGATGGGTAAAACGCGAGTGTGGACGCGGATCGTTTTCATCCTAAAACGCCGTTTTAAAACTAAAACGCACTAGTGTAAACGGGGCCTGAGTGTGTGTGGTCACGTGATGTGCGTTTTCAGCGGTAGTGAGGAAAGAGGGCTGCTCAGAAATGCTACACGCCAGTGTGGATGTGGATCGTTGTCGTTCTAAAATGCCATTTAAAAACAAAGACATATTAGTTTAAACAGGGCCTGAGTGTGTATTTTTCGCGAGCGGATTTGCAACGGGTGCGGGGCGGAGGATCGCGATGCGCCCATCGTCTATCATCCCAACTGTAATGCGTACATAGCAGAGCTTGCAAACTGTGTTTTTTTTGTCGACAACACAAACGTTGTCAACATAACTAACTGGAAATCCAAAATACTTTCACACCGGCGACTTCATTGAAAGAGGAGAGGATTTAAGCTCTGTCGACGGGTATCCTGCGTCTGCAGTTTAACAAGCACTTCAACAAACATGTTTTTTTCCGCTTGGCAAGCCGAGCTGATGTGACATGGGGGCGTGGCAGCTTCAACGATTCTATTTTTTGATTCAATAATCGAAGTTGAGCATAAATTTCGATCGATTTCAATTAAAAATCAAAATCGTGACACCCCTAATATATATATATATATATATATATATATATATATATATATATATATATATATATATATACACATACATGCATTTTTTTCTATATTTTATATGCAATTAATCATTCTGTAAACTTGATCTACCCCATACAAGCAACTCCTTGAATAAACTCAGCTTCATTTAGGGACTGTCAAGTTCTCTGCTATCAGAGAAAACACCGCATGAGTGCACACACCCTTTGCCACATGCCACCATGTGTCTCAATGACTATCCAGCCCTTCCACATGCTGTATAGGGGTTTATCTGAACCACAAGAGCCTCTCCTTGTAGTTAGATAAGACAATGCAGGGACATGACTATGTAGAAAGCATAACGTTACAGGTAGTAGCTCAAGTTTGCTGGAGTGGACAAAAGACACACATGAATAAGATGTTACCGCATTAGCCCACCCACCCAAAATTCAACTCACCCACACGTCAAGCCTGCTTATGCTAACTGACAGATAACCAACCCCCCAAGTCAACAAAACATTTACTCAGCCTTTATTTGCATTAAAGCCCCTCTAACAAAGCATGTATGCTAATGGATCAACAGCTGGGTTAAAACAATAGCTTTCACAATCTAGCAAACAGCCTAACTAGACACGTTCAGACAATGCGCTCACGGTGTCTAGTCTACTAGATAGGCAGAACACTACATTTTGAGACACAGCCCCAGTGTGTGAAAGAAAGAGGCTCAGACAGAGAGACAAGAGGGTGGCTTACAGGATGCCAGAGCAGGACGTGCAGACGAACGAGCCCACCGTCATGTTGGCGTAGGTCGGCCCGCGCTGGTCGCAGTCGAAGCACTTTCGGTTGGGCGCCAAACTCGTCATTTCTCGCAGCATCTTCAGGTGTTTTTCCTCCTGTTTTCGCTTCGCGCTCGCTGCCATGGCCGGAGCCGTTAATATAGCGTTAGTCAGTTAAAACAAGTGATATATTTAAAAGATCCAGTAAGTGTCCTGGGGAAAGAGTAACCAACGGAACTTCCTTTGAAACGGATTACCGGGAGACGGACCGGAGTTCTTCAGAAGGGCCTCACGTTTCTCGAACAACGGTAGTGAAGAGAGGAGGGTCTTTCTTTAACATCCAGTCTGCCCACTCGACTTTCACTACCAGTAATCTGCTCTCGACAGCCAGCCCAGCCCTCCCACTCTGTATTCATCTTCATTGAATTATTATACCGTGTAGTTTAACTTGACGACCAACAGGAGGCGAAGAGAACTCGGCGGACGCAAGATAACGCAGAGCTCAGTGCTAAAACTTCTTGTAAAACGTTATTTGCGGTGCTACAATTTATGGAAGTGGGAAAATTATACGCCTGGCAGTATTTTGCCTCGACGTGTGTGGTTATTAGTAAGGACAATTTTTGTTTATCTGTATAAAAGCGTCCAGAAACGGATGAATCCACTAGCAAAGGGGCGAAAACTCTGGAAAGGAAAAGCGAGTAGCCAATCGTAGACGACCTTCTAGGATCACGTGACCGCAGTCGAACCCGTTTAGCAGACTTCTCGAGTGCACGTTCTCGCCATAGACTAAATAAAAAACGGTTCTCGCCCTTATTTAAAGGGATAGTTCATCCAAAACTCCAATGTACTTTTAAGTCACCCTCAAGTGGTTTCAAACCTTTATGAGTTTTTTTTGTTGAACACAAAAAGAAGATATTTTGAAGAAAGCTGAAAACCTGTAAGCCACATGAGGATTCTATCGATCAAAACAAATACTATGGCATTCAATTTACATGTTTCTAACATTTCTAACTACTAATTGTGTCAAAGTCCCTTTGATTAATACATTTTTTTATCATAAAGTCTTTGGTTGTGTTTAAGAAAAGAAACACATTAAGGCTTGAAACAAGTAAAGAGTGAGTAAATGACAGAATGCTCTTCATTTTCAGCGCCCTCTACAGGAACACGTGGTGCAGCACATTAACGCGAATAAATCACGTCCAGTTCTCTGCTAGTGACCTAATTCAAAGGATTTAACTGGCTGAGGGCATGAATCATTTAAGAAGGCTATGAATTTGTGTTAAGCAATAATGGTGTAAATGAAACCAGATTAAACGTGTAGTGTAAAGAAGGTTCGATGCTGTCTTAAAGACTGCCATGATTAACAGATTTTAAGAGTCATCTAGACTCTATCTAGATAGATAGATAGATAGATAGATAGATAGATAGATAGATAGATAGATAGATAGATAGACTAAAAAATGCTGGGATCAACTTGTATTGGGACAGCATAAAGGAATCAAGTAGACTTCAAGGAATCAAGTTAACTTATTATTATTTTACAAATTTAATAGGATTGCAGATAAAACAATCAAGTTGCCCCTTAAAAAACTTAAGAGTTGTGTTGTTTCAGTTCATCTTAAATAAATAGTTTGAATAAATAGCAAACAATTGTATAGACAGATAGGTAGATAGACAGAGATAGAAATTTCCCTGTTGAAAAAGCTTTGTATAGAATATAATGGGAATTTTAGTGGTTTTAATGTATTCAATTCATCTTTATTTCTAATGCAGATTGTGTCAAAGCAGCTTAACATAGAAGTTCTAGTAAATTGAAACTGTGTAGTAGTCCCTGCAGATCTCTACTGGTAATTTGTTGCTTTTGTTGGTGTCTTTTTAACCAATGGCATACTAATGGCAAATGTGCCAAAATACAGAGTAACCAGTAAAATTCATTGGTTTTAATGTTTAAAAGGTAATGATTTATAATATCTTCATGGCATTTGTAGTGGAAACAATTTGAAATGGATAGACAGACAGATAGAAATGTCCCTGCTGTAAAAGCATTGTAAGGAATATAATGGGAATTTTAGCAGTTTTAATGTAAACCATTTTAGTGGATCTTTACTGGTGATTTGTTGTCTACTATTGGTGACACTGTTTAAACCAAATCCTTATGGCATATGTCCCAAATCACAGTAGTAACCATTAAAATGGACTAGCTTTGATGTTTAAAAGTTGATTGGTTGTAATGTTTTTTTAATGGGATTTGTATTGGAAACCATTTGAAATGAAGCTTTTAAGTTTGAAGAGTTTTGACTCTACCGCCTAGACTTTACCGCTAATGGTGACCAAAACTGCTATCCTTGACAACACATTAAGCTATGCCTAAATTTTTTTGCATTTAATCCAGAGAGAACACTTCAACTAGAACATTCGGTTCAGAACCTTTATTATCAGCCAAAGCGTAACATTTATATACAACAGTTGTTAATCAACAACAGATGAAATATAAAGAATCTGCATCTGCATAATAGATGAATGCTCTTAAGGCAGATGTATATGATGTTTTTACTGTCAGTCAGTGGTACATTAAGAGTCTCTCAGGCATGTTACGCAGGCCTCTAGTGACCTGACAGCAACACCCAACATACAGCAGATGAATGCATGTACTTTAGCTCTCCAAAACGTGTCCCACTGGAATATGCTCTTTAAGTCATGATACAGTGTCATTCATCCGCTGGTGAGAGCCTGTGTGCTGGGCTTCTGAAGCTGGTCTCGGGGTGCAGTGAAGTCAAATGGCCTGCGGTTCTCTGTGAAGCCGTAGAGTTTCCTCAAAGCCACTCGAGCCGCTTCTTCTTCAGCTATGAGGACAGTCTCGCCTGGACCCTGAGCCAACAGCTTACGGTCACTGACGCAATATAAAAGAGATGAAAAAAAAGATATGCCATTTTAAAAACCTATTAACACAAAGCGAGTATTGATTGTTTGCTATAGAAATAGTTTTCTGGAGGAGGCCAGAATAAATCTTGAACCCGGAATAACACAATTGATTATTTTACCAAAACACTTCATTTACTGATACAGTGTTGGTAATTTATTTTTAAGCAATGCTGCTGAAGGCAGGTCAATTTATTGCTGAAGGATGCCAGATGTCATTGTGATGTCATTGTGAGATGACATCTTTATGCAACCTAGGCACAAATCTGTAACTTGTGGATTTGAATACGCAACAGATAATGAAAATTGACTGGCCATCTTAGAAAAATATATTATTTGATGTGAATTTAGATTTGTTTATGAAACCAACACAAAATATTTTATTAACAACATATATTAGAAGAAATATAATGTTATTTTAACATTAACATTTGATGCATGTTCATATTAAATAGTAACTACACATTCTGAATAATTATAGTTTTAAAAGTTGGTACACACTCTGTAAAACCAGTGCACAATATGTATTTATTATTATTACTATAGTTTTTTTTTTTACCATTTACAAGTACACACTGCATTGTGTTTTACAATTATCACAAATGACTTATGGTCAACTTAAAGGGTTATTTCACCCAGAAATGAACATTCTGCAATTATTTACTCACCCTCTGTTCCACACAAGTTTGAGTCTTTTTTTCTATTGAACTCAAAAGAAAATATTTTAAAGAATGCTGGAAACAATTGAAACAAACAATTGTCATTCATAGAAGAAAAAACTAATTCTGTGTAAATCAATGGTTACCTATATCCAACATTCGTCAAAATATCCTCTTTTGTGTTCAAAAGAAATAAAACAAACTTTCAGAATTTTTATTTTTGGGTTTTAAACTTACGTGTTGCACAAAATTACAGTAACTATTTTTTATTCCCCAGTTTCATCTTTTTTATTTTTTACCTTTAATAGGACAGTAGACAGACAGTAGTAGACAGTGCTGACAGGAAAGCATGGGAAGCAGAGAAAGGGGAAGGATCAGCATAGGACAGGGGTGGCCAACCCTGTACCTGGAGAGCCACCTTCCTGCAGATTTCGGTTGCAACCCATATCAAACACACCTGCCTGTAATTATCACGTGGTGTTCAGGTCCTAATTAATTGGTTCAGGTGTGTTTGATATGGGTTGCAACTGAAATCTGCAGGAAGGTGGCTCTCCAGGAACAGGGTTGGCCACCCCTGACATAGGACCTTGAGGCGGGAATCGAACTCAGGTAGCTGTAAGCACTGGAGTACATGTTTTAACACACTTACCACTATGCCATTAACGGAGACATCCCAAGTTTCTTGTATAGTACCAAACTGATTAGTACATACAAACTAATATACACATAGTGATAAATCAACATTTAGTATTGCATAGCAACTAGTTGTCCTGCTAGGCTTCTCTCTCCAACTTTCTCATGGCTAATGTGCTGTTGGCTGACTAGCAGAACAGTGGTGTTTGATTTCTGGAGAATTTTAAAAGCTCCTTTCAAAAGAAAATTGTAAAGTTGTAAATTGAAAATTGTAGATCAATTTGATGCTAGGTGCATTTTGAAGATAAAGCTGCCAGGGTAGCCTAAACAGTGGCTAAATATAGCAACAACATCGCTACGTTGACACTGCCCTACCGACCATACAGATGAAGGCTCAGATATCGAGCAGCATGATTTTCCACAATGTTTTGCAAATGTTTTTGTTTTGTTATTTGCTATGTATTAAAAAAGAAAAATATTGTAACTTATTGTTCCAGTACTTGTGCCGTACCTGTAAAGGCCAACAAAATACAAAGGGAGGACAGTGCTGGCTCCAGCAGAGCGGATGAGACGGGGCTCAGGTAGAGCTACACCTTTACGGGTCAGTTCTTCCACCAGGAGCCCCATGGGATCCACCACTTTCCACATGTCAAACAGATCTTTGCCTATCAGCTGAGTTACGAGGAAATCCTGCAAAATGTCACACCTTTAGTACACACACACAGAGATTAGGCCTGTGACAAACATACATTTGCACAATATTATTATTTATAACATATCAGTAATTTAACATCTAAAACATTTACAAATATATAACACATAACGACAAATCAATTTGATACAATTTATTCAACATTTAATTCATTTTAAAACATGCTAACGATTATTCCACCAAATACGGATTCATAAAAAAATGCCATGTTGTCTAATAATCCATATAAAAATGTCTTTAAAAAAAGATAAATTAACGTTACATAATATATCACAAAACATAACATAAATTTAATGCACTACTTCAGTTCATTCAAATAATAACGATAATAATAGTAAAAGCACTTTTCCTGTACACTTGTCTTACCCTGATGAAAAGGCCGGCTCGCACAGGCCCGCTGCTCTGCTCCAGAGCACCAATTACAGCGAAGAACGTTCCCTGCAGGATGTGGTCCGGCACAGGAAACTCTGCACTCATCGTCAGCTCCTCCACAGCCAGGTTTCGTGCCACGTGACATATGACCTCTGACCCGGTCAGGTGACCTGCAATGGCTGCCACGCCCTCATCAGGAAGATTAGGAAAGCTGTTTTTGCACCAGTCACTCAGGAAACCCTGTGCACAACAACATTAGGAGAGAAATATCAATATCATATCATTAATTAATTCATTTTCTGTTCAGCTGTCCTTTTATTAATCTGGAGTTGCCACAGCGGAATGAACCACCAACTTATCCAGCCTATGTTTTATGCAGCAGATGCCCTTCCAGCTGCAACCCATCACTGGGAAATATCCATACACACTCATACACTGGATAATTTAGCCTACCCAATTCACCTATAGTGCATATCTTTGGATTTGTGGGGGAAACCGGACCACCCTGAGCAACATGACTTTGTGTGTGTGTTACTTTAGGAACGCTCTTTTCTCTATTTTACACGGATTTATTCTTCATTTAATTATTTAACCCTTGTGGGCTGTTTGGGATGTTTTCATCCACTCCCGGGTTATTTTGAGTCTTAATTTGGATAAAACTTTCTCTGTGTTTTAGCATATGAAAAGACTTTTGGTTACAAATCTTATTTTGACAAATATTTTAGGAAAATGCTTTGAAAGTTTTCAAAAGCTCAACAATACACTGAGCAAATTTACTACCCTTCCGTTGTGTTGGTGGCTGTTTTTGCCCCATTGACTTTCATTATAATGACATTTTTTGATAGATACCTGTTAGAAACAGGTAAAATTAGCAATTTTTACTAGTGATCAACAGTTGCAGTGAAAAAAAAAACATAGTTTCTGGCTTTTATATGGAGTACATGTGTGCACATGTGAGAGAGAGAGACCTTTGCTCACTTACTTTGATATGTCTGAAAAATCAGACAGCAGCTCAGCTCTTACAACACAGTAAACATAGTAAAGCCTGGTTTATACTTCTGCGTCAAGTGACCGGCGCAACTCACGGCGCAGGCAACGCGCGTGGCTGTGCATTTATACTTCTGCGCGCTGTCTCCGTTGGTCTGCATTAACACTTCCGAAACGCTAGTGGGCAGTGAGGTGTAAATGTTCCTCTGTGTCGAGTTTCTTCGCTTCTGTTTTGCTATTCTGAACACTTCCTGGATGTACAAGTGACTCAAACTCGCTCATTTTGAGGCAGGAACCAGCGGACGTGCAACAACTTTAACCATGAGGTAAACAAAGAACAAAACTTTCCATCCGGAGCTCCTTCACGGGACTCCACACTTGTAAACAATCGCTCGCGCCATTCGCGCGGCTCTCGGTCCCGCCCAGACTCGTCGGCGCTAGCAAGCCGACCAATCACAGAGCTTGCGCTACGCGTTGTTGCGACGTGTAGTTACAATTTTTGAGAGGTGCACGTCAGTGACGGCGACGGCCACGGCGATGGGCTATGCGTCAGCGCCGTAGCATACGCCGGTGTTTGACGCAGAAGTATAAATCAGCCTTAAGTGTACACTACATGACAAAAGTCTTGTCGCCTATCCTAAGTTTTTAGGACCAACAAATAATAACTTGATTTTTACACTTATTTTACCAAAACAAAACATGATCATGCCTTGATTTTTAATTATTTGTACAGTAAGGTCTGAAGCCTGGTTTATACTTCTGCGTCAAGTGACCGGCGCAACTCACGGCGCAGGCAACGCGCGCAGCTGTGCATTTATACTTCTGCGCGCTGTCTTTGTTGGTCTGCATTAACACTTCCGAAACGCTAGTGGGCAGTGAGGTGTAAATGTTCCTCTGTGTCGAGTTTCTTCGCTTCTGTTTTGCTATTCTGAACACTTCCTGGATGTACAAGTGACTCAAACTCGCTCATTTTGAGGCAGGAACCGGCAGACGTGCAACAACTTTAACCATGAGGTAAACACAGAACAAAACTTTCCATCCGGAGCTCCTTCACGGGACTCCACACTTGTAAACAATCGCTCGCGCCATTCGCGCGGCTTTCGGTCCCGCCCAGACTCGTCGGCGCTAGCAAGCCGACCAATCACAGAGCTTGCGCTACGCGTTGTTGCGACGTGTAGTTACAAATTTTGAGAGGTGCACGTCAGCGACGGCAATGGCCACGGCGAAGGGCTATGCGTCAGCGCCGTAGCATACGCCGGTGTTTGACGCAGAAGTATAAATCAGCCTTGAGTTTGCTTAGACAAAAATCTTGTAACTTAACAGAAATAATGTACAGTGTAGAATATAAAGTCATGATGGAGTGGAAAAAGAGTTAATATTGTGTTTGACTTTCATGAGCTTATACGACTGCATCTATATATCTCTGCAATGACTCTAATAATTTATTAATAAAGTCATCTGGAATGACAAAAAAAGCGTTCCTGCAGTTCATCAAGATTATTTTAATTCATCTTCAATGCCTCCTCTATTTTACTCCAGACATGCTCAATAATGTTCATGTCTAGTGATTGGGCTGGCCAATCCAGGAGCACCTTGACCTTCTTTGCTTTCAGGAACTTCGATGTGGAGACTGAAGTATGAGAAGGAGCGCTATCCTGCTGAAGAATTAGCCCTCTCCTGTGGTTTTTAATGTAATAGCTAGAACAAATGTATAGATACCTCAGGCTGTTGATGTCGTCATCCTCTCTGCAGATCTCTAGCAAGCCCCACAACCTGAATGTAACCCCAAACCATGACTTTTCCTTCACCAAACTTGACTGATTTCTGTGAGAATCCTGGGTCCATGCAGGTTCCAATCTTAGTTCCTTCTGTAGTATTTGTGATGATTGGGATGCAGTTCAATAAATAATTCATCAGAAAAATCTACCTTCAGGCAGTTTTCCAAATGATTAACTAGAAGTCCAGTTATTATTTGTTGCTCTTACAACTGTGATCGATGAAAAGACTTTTGTCAGGTAGTGTGTATTTATGCATACACACTTTCATTTGTTGTTGTTCTCCATAGAAGTTTTTCTAAAGGGATAATAGTGTCAACTGATGATTAACAGTAAAAATTACAAATTTGACCTCTTCTCAACAGGGAAAACCACCAACAATCAAGAATGCAGGATTATATGCTGTCATGGCTTTGCAATCAAAAAATGTCATTATAATGAAAGTCAATGGGGTAAAAACAGCCAAAAAGATTATGAAAGGGTAGTGCATTTCAACAATACACAAGGGTTAATTTAATCATATATTTAGTGTTATAACTATGGTTTAACCTCTGTTGTTTAAATTATATTGTGTATGTTTGAGGGATATTTGATTTCATAAGTCAGACTGACTGAATTATTCAGAAGCAGCTCTTCCTATAGAATAACAAAACTCAGTCTCATGAATAATATTTAGACAGCTAACACTTCACTGGAGTACACAGAGGCTTATGCTACATCACCAAAAGTAACGCTGCCTGACAGAGATTTTAAAGCTGAAAGATTTTAAAAAATTAGAGGGGTAAAGCTCAAAATTAGCCAGTTTTTCCCTTACAGTAAAAGCTAACAGATACTAACGTTGTTTTAACAGATTCTAACGTTGATTTTCAACATGCATAAATCTGTTCAAATCTTGCAACTCAGATGATTTAACTCTACTTTTCTTTACTACCTTTCCGTTGGCTCCTGCTTCTGCATTTTACAGCCAAGTTCCTCTTTGATAAAAGCCTAATTAATACAGTTTTGATGTTAGACAGATATCAACAAAACAGATCTGGCAACCGGGCATAGATCTGCTTTGTCTGGCGTGGCAACTGTGATCTGACTGTGCTTACCGTAGTGAAGTGTTGACCGTGATCACGCAGCTCAGTGTTGTCTTTCAGGTTAAGGATGGCGGACTCTGAATCCAAACCCAGCGCTTTCCTCCTCTCCACCTCAGAGCGTAGGTAACAGGAATTCACAAACGCCGTCTTCAGCAAATCCACAGAGAAACTCTCCTGCAGACGGACTCCGAAAGCTTCCACCTCAGCATGGTAATCAAAGTTCGGCTGTTCAGAGCTGATCAAAAGACAAGACACAAGAGAGTTAAAGCCATGGATGGAGACATAATTTCAGAGGTGATGTGGACAAAACATCAATATCAATACAATTATAGTGAAACACACATACACACTTGCACACAAAATGTATATACACCACCTGACAAAAGCCTTGTTGCCTATCCAAGTTTTAGGAACAACCAATAATAACTTGACTTCTAGTTGATCAATTGGTATCAGACGAGGCTTATATGAAAGGCAAAGGCCTCTAGATTATGCTTAATTTACCAAAATAAAACTGATCATGCCTTGATTTTTAATGATTTAATTAGGACAGTAAGGTCTGACTTTGCTTAGACAAAAGTCTTGTCATTTAATATAAATAATGCACAATAGAATATTAAGTCATGGTGCAGTGCAAAAAGAGTTGATATGACTCCCATGAGCTTGGAGGACTGCATCCATACATCTCTGCAATGACTCAAATAACTTATCAATAAAGTCATCTGGAATGGCAAAGAAAGCGTTCTTGCAGGACTCCCAGAGTTCATCAAGATTCTTTGGATTCATCTTCAATGCCTGCTCCTCCATCTTACCTCAGACATGCTCAATAATGTTCATATCTGGTGAGTGGGCTGGTCAATAGTAGAGCACCTTGACCTTCTTTGCTTTCAGGAACTTTGATGTGGAGGTTGAAGTATGAAGAGGAGCGCTATCGTGATGAAGAATTCACCCCCTCCTGTGCTTTGTAACGTAATGGGCAGCACAAATGTATTGATACCTCAGGCTGTTGATGTTGCCATCCACTCAGCAAATCTCTCGCTTGCCCCCACACTGAATGCAACCCCAAACCATGACTTTTCCTTCACCAAACTTGAATGATTTCTGTAAGAATCTTTGGTCCATGCAGGTTCCAATACGTAATCTGCAGTATTTGTGATGATTGGGATGCAGTTCAACATAATTCATCAGAAAAATCTACCTTCTGCCACATTTCTAAATGATCAACTAGCAGTCAAGATTGACGACAAGACTTGTCAGGTAGTGTATTTATAATTTTATTTAATACAATTTTATTAATATAGATGTCTTTTAATCATTTACAAAAGATAATTCCCCCATTAATTTATCTTTATATTCTTTCAAACCTGTATTATTAATTTAGTAAGATAGCTTATTGATGATTAATGTTGAGTTTGTATTATAATTTATCACTTGCATGTGTTTTTGATGCCTGTGATTGTATAATTATTTTAAAAGTATTCAGGTATAAGAAATTGCACCATTTGTGTTTTTAACTTTGATTAAGTTTATTGAATTTTTTTTGTACCATTCAGTTACTGTATTTGAATACTGAAAGACTCGGTAAACGCTGAAACACTTTATTTCAATTGTATATTTTTCTGTATTGTATTTATAGAAAATACTCACAACACATGCAAATACAGAAATGCACTGCAAATAGCTTAAACCACAACGAAAATAAGTTGGGTAAACCCAAAAAGTTTATAGATTGTTTACTAGATTTGATGGAGATGCAAATATTGAACATTAAGTAATCAATCTCTGACTAAACAAGTGCATAAAAACACTCACAACACATGCAAATACAGAAATGCACAGCAAATAGCAAAGACAACTGTGAAAATGTGTCAGGAGACCCAAAAAATGTATAGATTGCTTATTAGATTTTATGGAGATGCACTCCCACTGCAAAATCATCCCAGGTGATCTAATATTATAAATTCTTTTCGAACAGAGATATTAAGTCATCTGGTGAAATTGTATTCATATCGCAATATTTATCGCAAAATAAAAAAATGCCACCCAAAGTTATTCATATTTAAAATGCATACATGAAATGCTAACTGAATACTCGGAAAACAAAAACCATTGTGGACGGCAAAGTAAGAATTTCATTGTACAGGGAAACGTGTTTCCTTACTGTGCACATGACAAAAAACAATTGAATTGAATTGAATTTCATGTTTACGCATGGAAATGGTCTATAACTAACAATTGAAAATTCTTGTAAATATTATTTTTATTGCTCAAGCCAAATCATCTACTTAAATTAACCACTAATATTGAAACAAACAGCTCTATGGCTCTATAACGCAAATTATTTAGACAGATGGTATGCATATAGCTTTACTACAATTAGAATGATATTTACTTCTTTGTTGAACTATTGAACACTAAATGTGAAATAACAATAGTTAACTGTGTTTAGTACATTTGTTTAGTGCATCTGGACATTTGTACTCATTGGCTGTGTCTCAATTTCCTGTGAGCTGTCTTTTTTTTGGTCAACACAGATAACGTACACTCTTAAGCAACTGAGGTAAAGTTGGTATTATATTATCACATTCGGGCTTTCAGCTTACTATTATAATTTCACCAAAATATTGTTTGCAAATTCTAAATAGTGAAATCATATTAGCAGCCAAACGACTATCAAAGTACAGTATTGTTCAGTCAAATAAATAATGCTGCTGCTAATGCTGTTTTCAAGTCATACCTACCTGTGATTGACCAGACCCAATACTCAAAGTAGCATGGTAAACATAAGAAGCTTGTCACAAGTTGTCACTGAACGAATGTGCGAATATAAAACCAACTTTACCTCAATCCTTAAGCCCTCTTGACACCCATATATGCATCCTAGGAAGGCGGTTGAACATGATTTGTGTCACAGCCCTGTGTCTCACTCATAAGTGGCCTTGAGATGCTTTACTGACCGTGGCTTTGGAGCTGGAGGTCCCTCCAGCTTCAACTTCTTGCGCATGACGAACATGTAGGCCTTCATCCATCTCTTCTTCTCTCTGATTTGGGTGAGCATCACTCCTCTGCACACATGATGATAATGCAAAGGCAAAACGGCACGACTCACGAGCGCCCTGCACGCCGCCATGACAGCTGCGACCTCACACACTGCGCATTCCGCGAACGAGCGACTGAAACCCGGGGGCAAACTGTCCACAGCGCCGTCTCCTGGCCGGAGCTCCTAGTTGGTGTTTTAACTTTTGTAAATAACTACATTTGAAAAAAAAAAATTTTTTTTTAATGTAAATTGATAATTATGCACCCACTCCCTCTTTTTTTTTATCATTATTTTATTTTTCTTATCTCATTTATTCCTTCTTGTTAAGGATTGTGAAGTGATTAAATTGTATAATGAAACTAAATGCTGGTTCTTGTTCATTCATTCATTTTCCTTTGGCTTAGCCCCTTTATTTATCAGGTGTCGACACAGTAGAATGAACCGCCAACTTATCCAGCATATGTTTTACACAGCGGATGCCCTTCCAGCTGCAACCCAGAACTTGGAAACATCCATACACTCTCATTGCAGACACATACACTGTGGACAGTTTAGTTCACCTATAACGCATGTCTTTGGGGGAAACCGGAGCATCCGGAGGAAACCCACACCGACATGGGGAGAATATGCTAACTCCACAAAGAAATGCCAACTGACTCAGCCAGGACTCCAACTAGCAACTTTCTTTGCTGTGAGGCAACAGTGCTAACCAATAAGCCACCATGTCGCTCCCTGGTTTTTGTTAATAAAGCAAAATAAGAGCAATAATAAATACAAAAGAATCCTAATTTAAAGTTTTGTTGACTGAAATACGCTTTTATTTTCAGTATCAGAGACTCTCTACTAGAAAGCACTTCACACTTTAAAATTGTGTAAACTTTATAATGTATTAATATAATTACTGCATAAGTAGATTTTGTATTATGTTAATTCTTCCTCCCCCTGGCATCTAAATTATTTATGTAAAATGTCATATGCTGTTCCTTAAAAACAAAACAAAACTAAACTAAAAAACATCTGAGGTGGTGCAAGTCATAACTGAAAATCGAATGTGCAAACAATATAAAAATATCCTGGCATAATGAATTTAATTTCAGTCACTATATGATCACAGAACAGTGTGTTTTTTTAGACAATATGAAGAATGATTTTAAATTGTGTGTAATGTCTATTGTAATGTTTTTTTTTTTTTAAATTGAAATGTAATGGCTTTTCTGCATGACATTTAATTTCATATATTTATTTTGTCATTAAATACTGTTTTAACAGTGGCAATATACATCCATGTGTTTGTGTACGATATAAAAAGTACTGTGGTGGTACCATGTTATTCCAAGGTATATCAATTATAAATGCTAGCTTAAGTTTTAGTGTTGACATTATTCAGAACATATTAATTACAAAAATAAACGTTCTTGCATGTTCGCTTATTCAAACTATAACCATTACTTTATATAAATAACCTTTTTACTTTAATTAGGCCATACAATATAAAAATTATCATAGAGAAATTAAATTACAATTAAATAATAATTATATTTTCTAACATATATATAATGCTTTTCTGGACATTCAAAGCGCTTTACACATTGGGGGGAATTTGCTCATCCACCACTAGTATCCAGCATCCACCTGGATGACTCAACGGCAGCCGTATTGTGCCAGAACACACACCACACACCAGCTGATAGGTGGAGAGGAGACAGAGTGATGAAGCCATATATGCTATGGGGATGATTAGGGGCCCATGATGGACAAAGGCTATTGGGCAAATTTGGCCAGGATGCTGGGGTTAAACCCCTTCTCATTTTTTTGAAGGACATTTTGGGTTTTTTAATGACCACAGAGAGTCGGGACCTCAGTTTAACGTCTCATCCGAAAGAGTCCCCTTCACTATACTGGGGCGTTAGGCTCACACAGACCACAGGTTGAGCGCCCCTTGCTGGTCTCACTAACACGACTTCTACAACCTAGCTTTCCCATGTGATAGGGAACAGCACTGCTTAGCTTCAGTGGGCGACCATGTGAGAATTGAAGAGAGCTAGCATAAAACAGTAATAGTGCTTATTTTCCAGCTGTAATACTTTTTGTAATTACTAAAATATGAACAAGTAAAACATATGCTTTTAATTTTCCATGTTCAAAATACTAACAGTATTATATTTATTATTAATTATATATATATATATATATATATATATATATATATATATATATATATATATATATATATATATTATATATATATATATATATATATATATATATATATATATATATATAATTATTATATTAATATTATAATATTAATATATTTATTATATATATATATATATATATATATATATATATATATATATATATATATATATATATATATATATATATATATATATATATTGTATAACTTTAATGACTTGAAATAGGTCATGCAATATAAAAAGTCATCCAATATTTGTTAATAATATTGACTAAATATACTAAATTAAACACTAATGTGAAACTAAAATTAAACAAAGATAAAAAAGAAGCAAAAGAAGTTCACTACTGTTGTCATTTATTCAAACAAAAGCATTTGTAATACAATGTTCACGGCTTTGTGAGTGGAAAACTGATCTTGTACCATTTCAGTATCATCCTGCAAAAAGGCTGTAGCAGAAACATCATCATCAGCATACAATGAGCATAAATAATGAGCAGGACTAAACCCACACAAACAAGTATGTTTCAATGTCGATGCAAGGTAACATACAGATGTATATAATTTACCTAAAATATTACAATGACTTTTTAATATCATTTGTCTATGATACATCAGTGCTTCCCATTCCATTGGTCTTTCTCAAAGTTGACATAATATTGTTCTATCTGCTATATAGTAAACCTATGAAAGAAAATAAACAGCTAGGGCCAAACTTAGACACGTGAAGTAATATATATATATACACATCTAGTTCATGCTTGCTTGGCCTTGGCAAAGGAACCCCAAAATAATAAAACATACAAAAGAAAGAAAAGATAATTTGTACAATTGTACAAATAATAAAAAAACATGTATAAATACACATTTATAATAATAATAATAAAAAAAAAAAAAAATCAGACAGACAATTCCAAACATAGAAAGCTATCCCTGACTTTACTGCTCTTGCTGTGAAGAAAACAACAACTTTTTTGGAGCCATTATAAAGCATGGCTAAAATTTGACACATATAACAGGAGGGGCGGGGTTTTGTTGTAGCCCCTCCCACTCAGTGGAGTCTCTAAAGCTTTAGCGTCGGAACCAAACCCAGCTGTTGACGAGCCAGAAAGCTACAGTGATGGAGTACATGACCATTTCTCGCTTGGCTCGCTCTTTGTTCTCCTCCTCCAAGAGCTGCAAACGGCGGTTCAACTTGACAATCTGTAAACACACAACAAACAGCAGCGCTTCATCTCAGAGACAAAAGAGGCTAACTCATTTCCTAATTATGAACATTACTCTTTAAAAACATTCATAAATTCATTTTCCTTTGGCTTAGTCCTTTACTCATCAGGGGTCGCCAAAGAGGAATCAACGGCCAACTTATCCAGCATATGTTTTACACAGCGGATGCCCTTCCAGCCACAACCCATAACTGGGAAACACCCATACACTACTACATTCACACACACTTGTACATTACGGCTAATTTAGTTCATCCAATTCACTTATAACGCATGACTTTGGACTTGTGGGGGAAACCAGAGCCCCCGGAGGAAACCCGCGTGAACACAGGGAGAACCTGTAAACTCCACACAGAAATGCCAACTGGCAAGCCAGGACTTGAACCAGCGACCTTCTTGCTGTGAGGTGGCAATGCTAACCACCGAGCCACCGTGCTGCCTGATTGAAGATTACCAAAAGGAAAATAATTTTCAGTGGACTAATTTGCACGAATTAACCGTTCAGCTAGCAAAATAAACATTGTAAATTTAGATTTCACACAGACACAGTGGTTAATTATTATAACACGCAATGGGTCTCATTAGCTAATAATTACCTACATTTTTCACGTTTTTATGCACATTTGAACCTTACGAAAACCTTCTGCCTAATACACAACACGTGTACGCACATGAGTTAGTACCTAAACTTCTTCTGTTAGTGAATTTAAAGTGTTCTCAGGGAGCGTCCTCGTGCATGAGATTAGAAATGTGCATAATATAAACCCAAGGGCTTTCATAGATTTAGAATAAATTTTAGTACAAAAGATTTTATGATTCATGATTTATTTGTGAAAACCTTCATATTTTGTGCGTATGCATGGTTAGTGAATGATACACAGTGTTTTTCTCACAACATATATAAATAGTATGAAAAAGGGAGTCCAAAAACGTGACAGACCTGGCTGGGATTTGCTTATTGTGCCGTGACTATTGCTCAGATAAGTTGTAGGTGATTTTTAAAAAGTGAGTTTTTGTTTATTTTAACATCCTGATTACACAATTACACTAAATGGTTGGCTGGCTGATTGATTGGTCAGTTGGGTGGTTGGTTGGTCGATTGGTTTGTTGATTAATTAATTGGTTGGCTTGATTAGTCAGTTAGTTGGTTGATTAATAAATTGGTTGGTTGGCTTGATTAGTCAGTCAGTTGGTTGGTTGGTTGGTTAATTAATTGGTTGGTTGGGCTTGATTAGTCAGTTGGTTGGTAGATTAAATAATTGGTCGTTTGGTTGGCTTGATTAGTCAATTGGTTGGTTGATTAATTAATTGGTTGGTTGGTTTGATTAGTCAAATGGTTGGTTGATAAATTAATTGGATGGCTTGATTAGTCAGTTGGTTGGTTGATTAATTAATTGGTTAGCTGGCTTGATTAGTTGGTTGGTTGATTAATTAGTTGGTTGGCTTGATTAGTCAGTTGGTTGTTTGGTTTGTTTGTTGACTAATTGGTTGGTTGGTTGGTTGGTTGTTTTGTTGGTTGGATGATGGGTCTGTTGATTAATTGGTTGGTTGGATGATTGGTTTGTTGATTGATGGGTTGGTTGTTTTGTTGGTTGGATAATTGGTCGGTTGATCATTGGTGTGTTGGTTGGTTGGATGATTGGTTTGTCAATTGATTGGTTGGTTGGTGGATTGGTTGTTTTGTTGGTTGGATGATTAGTCTGTTGATTGATTGGTGGGTTGATTGGTTGGGTGGATGGTTGGTTTGTTGATTGGTAGGTTGGTCGATTGGTTGTTTTGTTGGTTGTATAAATGGTCTGTTAACAGTTGGGTGGGTTGATCGGTTAGTTCAGGCATGTCCAAACTCGGTCCTGGAGGGCAGCTGTCCTGCTGAGTTTAGCTCCAACTTGCTTCAAAACACCTGCAGGAAGTTTCTAACATATCTGCCAAGCGGCAACCTCCCGCTCTCCCTTAGGAAGACAATACGGAAGTAACTAAAGCTGCAATTCATCCGAAATTCCGCTAGTCGTGGCCGCTCCTGGCTCCAAAACAGAGCAAATTTCAATTGAGCCCACTGTTAGAATGGCCAACTTTACAGCAGAAAAAAAAGGTGTTTACAGCCTGGTACAAAAAAAGATTTTGGTTAATACAGGTAATATTACCCTTCATGACAACTGTGAGGGGGGTGAATTTTTTTATAACTCATCCGTTTCCTTTATATTAAGTTATATTAAGTTTGCATAATTAAGGGCGTGGCCACTTGAGTGACAGCTAGGTCTCGCTGGTCGCCGTCGCCGTCACGTCACCTCAGCTGAATCCTGCAGATTAGCCACTGAACTCGGCATATTTATCGTATTTCTGTTGTTTTATGTGGCTTTACACAGTCGACTGCCTTTTGGACTTGTTTTCCCACAATTATTAGATGGCATGGCATGCTGAGTGCACTTAATTGTGCTCACAAACCATTCACGTGGCCTCCGTTTCCCATGTGAGTAAAGTTATATACTTATATACCATCTCTGTACATGTATTTGTTTTATTTAAGATCATTTATCGTTTATATTTAGAGCTGTAATGCACTCCAGAATCTGTCAGATTGATTAGCTGTAGGCTCTAGAACAGTCATCTGAAGCGTTGTCATACAGTGTTATGCTGGAGTTCATCAATAGTCTTACATTTACTAACACAGACTATATCTGAAGTGTTTGGAAGTAATTCGCGTTTTCCTCCTGTTGAAAAACGTCATAAGAACAATGTTTCGTGGCTCAATGTATTACAGCAGTGTTTTTAAAATTCTAAACACTTTATTGATATAGTGTACAACCAAGCACAAGTGGTCAGAATACAAACGAGTCACAGGTGATAAAGTATTAAGCATTTCTCCCAAAGTAAAGTGTGTCTGAACCAGGTCCAAGCTAAATGCTAGCAGGTGTCTGTAGCTCCGCTCACTCTCCGTCTCTTTGCCCTTGTTTGGTATCCCGCCATGGGTGTGATGACGCGTGACCAAAGTGGCGACGGTTGGCCGCGCCTACTTGTGGCTTCTTTTGCGCTCTTCAGAAACCTATGGGTGACGTCACGGATACTACGTCCATATATTTTACAGTCTATGATATCTGCTAACAGCTTTATTAGCTGGTTCAAGTGTGTTCGATTAGGGTTAGAGCTAAACTCTCCAGGATACCAGCCCTCCAGGACCGAGTTTGGACACCACTGGGTTAGTTGGATGATTTGTTTGTGAAAAAAATGTAGATATTTTCTTAATGTGTTTGTGTTGTGAGGAATTACAACACATATGCTGTCAAACCTTTTTCCTAATTTGCTGGTGTATTTTGTTATTTCATGTTTTTTTAAATTGCAGCACGTTAAACTCTCTCGGCCACCGTACATTTATTTTCTTTGGAACGGTTTTCAGAACTCTTTCCATTACTATGGCACATTAAACTGTAATTAATACAGTAAACTATGTCTTGAATCACATCAATTATCTTTGCCATGATGACAGTAAATAATATTTTACTAGATATTTTTCAAGACACTTCTATACAGCTTAAAGTGACATTTAAAAGCTTAACTAGGTTACTTAGGTGAACTAGGCAGGTTAGGGTAATTAGGCAAGTTATTGTATAACGATGGTTTGTTCTGTAGACTATCGAAAACAAATTTGCTTAAAAGGGCTAATAATTTTGTCCCAAAAATGTTTTTTAAAAAATGTAAAACTTTAAATTCTAGCCGAAATAAAACAAATAAGACTTTCTCCAGAAGAAAAAATATTATCAGACATACTGTGAAATTTTCCTTGCTCTGTTAAACATCATTTGGGAAATATAAAAATCAAAAGGGGGTTAATAATTCTGACTTCAACTGTATGTATATATGTATGTATGTATATATAACAGCAAAATAATACCTGTCTGCGTAGAGAGGTTGCGTCCACAACAGCCATGTCATCCGTTCCTCCCTCGAGAGTGGAGTCCAGCGTGGCCAGCGCAAACCTGTCAGAAACGTTCATTTATTTCATTAGACACTGAGACTGGGCTGAGAGGACAACAAAATGAGACCAAAAAACCAGAGGAGAGGAAAGAAATGAGAGGAAGAAAGAGGAGTTACCTGGTGTCATGCTGGGGGTTAGAGAGGGTTGAACCCCCTCTAAGAGATGGCTTGCTGAGAAGCGGATATGGAGAAAGTGAGAGAAGGAAAAGGACAAAGAAGACATACACAGACAGACAACTTTAATAACATGCCAACTTATTTTTTTAAAGGTACGAGCCGCAGGGAGTCTTTGTCTCACAGACCCTGTCAACATTTCATTTTATAATCAAATAAGATGTCAGGGTAAATCAGCAAGCTGCACAGAAATAAGCACAACATCCTCATTTATTTATTTTCAGACAGAAGATATTGTCTTGGTGGCTCTACAGTGAAGTTTAGTGGCTGTAAGTGGAGCTGAAGTTAATGGCGTACTGGAAGCTACTAATGAGAAACCAAACAAGTCACACAAGGCAAAGCAAATGAGCTCATGGATTCACTATCCACACAAACCACAAGTAAAGGAATGTTCTGGATTTAATATAAGGTTAGGCTGTATCATGTCAGAGCGTTTGTGGTAGATTTTTGAAGGACATTAATACCTAATAGGAATAGACTGTACTGACTATTAAAATATATACAGTTGAAGTCAGAATTATTAGCCCCCCTGAATTATTAGCCCTCCTGTTTATTTTTTCCGCAATTTCTGTTTAACGGAGAGATTTTTTTCAACACATTTATAAAGATAGTAGTTTTAATAACTCATCTCTAATAACTGATTTATTTTATTTGTGACATGATGACAGCACATAATATTTGACTAGATATTTTTTATTTGACTAGATATCTTAAAGTGACATTAAAAGGCTTACCTAGGTTATTTAGGTTAACTAAGCAGGTTAGTGTAATTAGGCAAGTTATTGTTTAACGATGGTTTGTTCTGTGTAGACTATTAAAAAAAATAGCTTAAAGGGGCTAATAATTTTGACCTTAAAATTGATTTTAAAAAAAATAAAAACTGCTTTTATTCTTGCCGAAATAAAACAAAAAAAGACTTTCTCCAGAAGAAAAAAAATTATCAGACATACTGTGAAAATTTCCTTGCTCTGTTAAACATCATTTGGAAAATATTTAAAAAAGAAAAAACATCAAAGGGGGCCTAATAATTCTGAATTCAACTGTACAGCCGAGCTTTTTAAATGATAATAATGTTTAATGTATATTATTGTGCAGCACTTTGGTCGACCGTGGTTGTTTACAAATAAATATAGTATATTTTCGATACAACAAATTAACATTGAACATCACTCACTATATATATGTATATATATATATCTACACACACACACACACACACACACACACACACACACACACACACACACACACACACACACACACACACACACACACACACACACACACACATATATATACACACATATATATGGGTAAAATAATGCTCCATATTCATTTAGCAAAATTGATTTATGTAAAAATAAATACTTGTATGTATGTATGTATATATATATATACATACATACATACAGTGCATCTGGAAAGTATTCATAGCGCCTCACCTTTTGCACATTTTTTTGTTACAGCCTTATGTCCATGTGATTTTTCAGCTTTTTTATTTTTAATAAATTTGCAACAATTTCAAATTTTCAATTTCTTTTTTCATATTGTCATTATGGGGTATTTTGTGTAGAATTTTGAGGAAATACATGAATTTAATCCATTTAGGAATAAGGCTGTAACATAAAAAAATGGAGAAAAGCACTATGAATACCCTCTAGATACCATATCATTGGAATATCTTTAAAGTTTAATTTAGTTGTCATCAAAATCATCAAAATTAAAAGAAATAAACACTTAAAATATATCAGTCTGTGTGTAATTAATGTGTTCATTATACAAGTTTCACTTCTTGAATGGAATTAGTGAAATAAATCAACTTTTCTAATTATATGACCAGTGTATATACACAAACGTTATCCATTTAATTTGATGCAGATAAAACACAATATATTTGGATTTCTAAAAAAACCCAAACATAAATTGTCATGTGACCAAAGACGTAAATTGGCATTACAACAGCAATTGTTGCTTCAGTTTGAAATCTAATAGTACAAATTATTTTATTTTTGGTATGCCACAAAAACTCTAAACAGATCCCAGCTTGCAATAAACCCGAACATTTCTTTAAAAAATTAAACAGCAATGCCACAAACTGCTTGTGTACACATTTAACTAAAACCTAAATGTGAAGCAAAAATAAAGAAAGGATACAAATAAATGAGCCAGAAAAAAATATGTGGTGCAATGCATTACTACCCATGACAAACACAAAAACCCCAAACCATGAGGAGAAAAAAATGTTTAGTAAGTTTAGAAAGCAGCATGTCCACATCCAACAGCAAAACATACTACGATAAAGCCATCATCTAAAAAAAACTAGCTCCTAAAAAATGTCATTTGTAGGGTTTCTAGGTAAAAGTATGAAATTTTACAAAGGATTATTTCTCTGTCAGAGCACATATAGTCTAACTTTCTCATTTTATATCTGTGAACTGTGACAGAGACACATTCGACTAGTTACTCGTTGAAGCAACATCTAATTCAGCGAAAAAGTCAGGAGGGATTCGGGGGTCTTATGTCAAAGGTCACCTGCGCTGGTTCTCGTCCAGGACCTCCAGGACCTGCTGGTAGGCCCGGCGTGTGCTTGACTGGATGAAGGAAAGGACACCGCGGGCGCTGAAGAGGTTAAACCCGTCCTCGGCACCACCAAGAGGAGCCATAGAGCGCAATGCAGCAGAGGGAGAGGGAGTCATACTGACCACACCACAGAAAAACACACACAGAAAAAGAGAGAGACGTAACTGAAGAACAACAGAGGAAAGGAGGATTGAAGAGAGCCAGAGGAAGCCAAAAATTGTAGAAAGAATGAAATAAGAAGAAAAGACCGGATTTTATTGGTTAGGGAGAGATGGAATGTTGGGCAACAGCCCCCTCGCATTAAAAAGAAATTCCCACGTTATATTCTGTAGCCTTAACTTATAACTTACTATATATAACTTACATTTAAATTGATCATTTGTTAGAATATATAGTTTGGGGTCCATGCAGAATGTGTTTTTCCATTCAATGTGCTACTTTTCTATAGTTTTTCTATGTAGCACCTAGCACATGATCACCAGATTAAGACACTTTGTAAAGATACTTTGTCAAGAATTTCGATATTTACAAGCAGTGGCGCTCATCAATGTCAGTTCCAAAGCAGTGGACCAATCAGAAGACCTCAGGAGGCATGGCAAGCATTGAGAGTTTCTGTTTACAGTACAGTTGTATTTGACTGCAATATAGTGGAGGCAGTGCTTTTTAAAAACAACATTCCTGAACGCTACGTCTAATGTTTTAAAAGGCACCTATGATGAAAAGCTGTTTGGACACGTGCGCGCGACGTGTCTGAAGAGCGAGGAGGGACGTGGTGGGGAGGGGTGAGGAGGGTGCTTGACGTATTTAAGAACTGGGAGGAAGACGCGGGATTTCTGGGAGATTATCACTGGTTTGCGGGCATCCGGGAGTCTCCCACAAATGCACAGAGACTCCCGGATGCCCGCAAACCAGTGATAATCTCCCAGAAATCGCTTCTGGGAGACTTGGGATGGGTGGAATTACCTCCCGTCCTACTCATACTTCTCTCTTCATAAAGCCGCATGCCTATTACATATCCATTAAACACTGTAATATAGCCGGGCTCGGATCGTATCATTTTCTCACTACAATCGATCCACTCCAGAGTTAGTTTCAATCGAGTCGAGACCACCTTATTTAGGCGAACTTGGACCGATTGATTTGGCGCGCATCCGAGTGCGATTGCTGGATTCACATATGCCAAACAAACTGCGCTAACTGGGCAAACGAAACAGGTTCCGAAACAAAAGTCTAGGTGTGACAGCATCCTAAGTCTCTTTTTTTTTTGAAATCTCCTGATGTTAAAACAGGATTCAAATCCCTCCCATTTCAAGGCCCACCGCAAAGAGGTTTCCCAGCCCCCGTCAACATGTCTCCGTAGTAACGCGTACAATCATATCAACAAGACAGGACGTGTGCAAAGCAACTGGGATAAAAAGATCTGTTCAGCTCTGTGATCATCTGCAGTGCAAGAATAAGTTTTAAAAGTACACATTTGTACAGAAATACAGTAAAATCGCTACGTAATTCATCACTACAGACACATAGTGTCGGTACAATTATAAAAGAAGACATTTTAATCCCGGTTTGTGGATGTTTAATCAGCTTTATTTTGTACATTAACAAAATGGATATTCAAACAGCAGTGGATATTAATGTGTGTCCTGTCAAGCACAAACGTGTGTATGTGCTCGCTTGCAAACTTTATGGCGACATTGTGTGTGTAGCTCATCGTTGCAGAAAGGCCTGAATTAACGTCACAACAAATGTATTAAATCACAGTTGTTCTCACTGTAGTAAAGGAGATCTGCTTCATTCTTGTCTGTCACTGTGCTGTTTATCATACGTGGGAATGGTGGGCGGGGAGAACGAGGTTATTTCAATAAAGACACAGGCAATAAAAACAGCTACAATGTCCTAAAAGGTCAAATTTCCCAGATTTAAAAAGGTATAATGAATAATCTGATGGGTGTTTTGAGATGAAACTTTACAGACAAATTCTGGAGACACAAAAGACTTATCTTAAATCTTAAAAAAGGGGTAAAATAGGTGCCCTTTAAATGCAAAAATGTGCTCTGTGTAAATGACCTCTATTAGTAGTATTAGTAGTATTTAGTAGTATTAAAGTACCTCTAATAGTTCTATTTTAAATAACGTACAAATGTGCGCGTTTGGTATGCGTTACTTCCTACTGTCATGTGAGCTGCATTTCGCTGCATGGTGCATCCGGTGTGGAACCCCCTTAACATTGGAACTATCAGAGTTCTATAACTATTACGGCCCATTCACACGGGGCTTCAGCGTCAACACCTCCCATTCACTTTGAATGGGTGACGTCAAGCGTTGCCAAACTGAATTGTCTGCTTGCTGCAGAAGTTGGGACTTTCTCAACTTTCTCAACTTTTCTAGCGCCAACTGAAGCATCAGCCAATAAGATTGCTGTAGGCAAATACACCAGCCCAGACAGTAGTCGATTGCTGACTAATGCTGCCTAATACTGCTATTATGATCGCGTCAGCCCCAACTTTAGACACGTCCTCCGTCATTCGTTGACGTTGAAGCCCCGTGTGAATCGGGCAGTAGAATACTCAAGCCTCCTTTCCACTGCACACGACAAGGACAGACCGGAAGTCATTCATTTCCAATGGAGAGTAGTCCGGGAGCTGCGTGGAGTTCCGATCATCTCCGTATGCGAAAAATTCAGATCTGAATTGAGCTGCGGATCCATTGAAATATTTAAACTTATGCGGCTAGACCGTATGCGACCGGCCGACAGGATATGATGTATTTAAGTGTTGTCGAAGCAGGTCTGTGCAGGCAAGATGAGAAATAGTAGTTTTTTTGGTTATTTTTTTAATCAGAAAAGTCTACATAAAAAAAAACACTTCTGTTCATAAATGTAAGTAATAAAGTAATAAAAATATATATTTTTATGTTGTCTCCACATTCCCTCCAATATTTTTAGCGGTCTATGTGTTTCTAGTATTCATTCATTCATTCAACAATGATGAACTTACAGAGAATAAAGGCTCTTGCTTTTGCACTTATTTGCGGACACAGACTGAAGTGAGAATCAGCTTCTCTCCCATGGTGCACGTCAGAACTGAAAATTCTGTGCGACTGCCACAAGGGGGCACATTCCGACAGTCTTCTCCAAATGTCGTGTGCAGTGAAAAGGCAGCATCAGAACTCTTTTGTGTTTTGTTATTTAAATAAAATAACAATGTTAGAATGAAACACAGACACTATGAAAAGTCAGGATACTAAAGTTATGGGTTTCATTTTAACAAGGTAATTAAATTACAAAATTTAAAAAAGGTCAAAATTACTGCCTTAGCAGTTCTAGCGTTAAACCTACATACCATCAAACAAGTCCCTGATCTTTCTCTATGCCACAGTAATAGAATATGAAACAATATGTACAATACATTTATTTTTTGGTGCAAGTAAAAAGTAGATAAGGCCACTTGATAGGACCACAAAGGTAACAAAACTAGGTCACAACTACAAAACAAAGCAAACCCGAAACAAGCAAACTCCAGTTGGTTGAATAAACCAGCATACACAAACATCTCAGACTATCACAACCACAAGCCTCAAAAACAGAAACAAAACGGCTGAGCTCAAGTCAGACTAAAAATTAGGCCATTTACTGAAGCGCTGGATCCATTTACGCTAATCCAAACAAACACAACTTCACCTTTGAGATCCTATCAGCAGTCTGCCTTCACAATAGTGAAAAAGCTCAGGTGTTTGTTAATTGAATGTCATGAAACATGTCACAGTCCTATTTTATGGACTAAAAAAGTTTTTAAAAAAATCTATTTATATTTTAATTGTATTTTCAAACACATTTATATATACTTATACTTCTGCATATACAATGCTGCTAAATATTAATCCTTACAATTAAATGTTAAATGATGCTTATAGTTTTATTTTATAAATAATATTATATTTTATTACGGTATTTTATAGTATTCCTCTATATATAATCTGGATAAGTTCTTGAGAGATTGTGTGTGAATTACACTTCTCAGTTTATTACCGATTTAGTCCGTTGTTCATTCAAATTGTTCATTTTGGTTTTTGTCAATTGACAGAGTTCATTATGATTTATCATTTCTAAATATTTAAATGCACTACCTGTTCAAAACGTGAGGATGAAGATGATTTATGGTTTCAATGCTCACAGATACTGCTTTAATATCATCATAAATATAGGAAAAATGCATCAATTCATATAATTTAAAAACAACTGCGTTCTGTTTGAATATATATTTTATATATAAATTAATACAGTAAGAAAAAAAGCAGAATTTTTAGCATCATTACTCTATTCTTCATTGTCACATAATCCTTCAGAAATCATTCTAAAATATGCAACAAAAAATCTTACTGTTATTAATTTTATTGAATATTTGATATTTTTTGTAAAAATGAAGAACTAAAATTTGAAGAACTGCATTTATTTAAATATATTCATGTAACACTATGTACCCTACTAAACTTTTGAAATACACTGTAAAAAGTTGACTCAACATAAAATTAGGATAACCCGCTCCATTGCATTTTTTAGTTTACTCAACTTAAATAGAGTCAAGTGCAGTACTTGGATTGAAAGTTGAGTCAACTTTTTTTTTTTTTTTACAGTGTATAGTATACTTTTAAATACAAACATAATATATATTATTTTCCCAGAGATGGGTTGCAACTGGAAGGGCATTTGCTGCGTAAAACATGGATAAGTTGGTGGTTTATTCTGCTGTGGTGAATCTAGATTAATAAAGGGACTAAGCCAAAAAGAAAATGAATGAATGAATGAATATATATTATAAAATATTACATTGCATTTAGTGGTGAACGGATTACAAATCTCACAGTTCGGATCTCATTATGGTTTTTTAGTCAGGGATCATTTTTCGTATGAGCCAAAAAGGGACAAAATGTAATTTGTTTTTCATTTATTACAAAGCCAGCACTGCAAGAAACCTTTGGTTGTAACAAACAGAACTTAGAACCCATAACTTTATTTCAAATAAACTGAAGAAATAATCAGCTGTATAAAATAAATTGTAAAATATTCAGTACTGTAAAAAATCAATGTTCTACTGTTGCTAATGATGCTAAATGCAAAAATCTAACATTTTATTATTTATACAACTCATGTTTATTTTTAGTCAAATTTTTTTAGTAAATGATTTAGTTATTCACCCATAAAACTTCAAGTTTCATTGCTAGATGATCATATTTAAAGAATTACTCAGTGGCATATTTTTAATGCCCCCTATTGGTTTAATAATGTAATTACTGCCTACAACTTTGATTTTGAGCATAAAGTTAAATGCATGACAGGGATTTTAATCTTTACCATAAACATCAGTGTTTTAATCTAAACTATAAACTATTATCCCAGTACCTCGGTGTTATTTGACTGTTTGTAACTTCAAAACTAACTCAAAAGACTAAAGACTTAATCTCTTAGGGTTAATAAACATATGTAAATCACCATCATTTATAATTTATGTTGCGTGGGTGTTGAGATCCTGATCTTTTAATGATTAATCGTGCAGCTTACACTGAATGCATTAATGAAGGCTAAACAAGAAAACACCTTTAATAACCTAAGACACCCACCACATCCCAAATAACCTACCACAACTTCTTCTGTCATCGTTATATTTTACAGGAAAGCCTAAATTCTATCATACATGTAATTTAAATGATGCGAGAGGCGATCTCTCTGCGATTGTTACAAATTTAGGATTAATTTACAAGTAAAAAAAATTATTTTAATCCGTGGGTCACGCAAGTTTTGAACCATGGGTTGTGATCAATATGAATAACAGATTAACCGTGATCCGTTAAACCCCTAATTACATCCATATATTTTTAGTAAACTTAAAAATAGTGTAGCTATTTTTATCTATTTTATTTCTTTATTTCATATTTTTTTTTTTTTGAATATTATATTTTTATTTTCTTAAAGCAACATAGAGCGATACAGAAAGTGACAGCAATTATAGAGACAAAACAGAAAAAACAATCAAAAAATAAAATAAAAATAATAGAGACATAAGACAGAAAAAAGAAGGTTTTAAAACCATTATTACATCAGTTCCTCTACTATTATACATGAGTCAACAATGTTGCACCTATATATCTAGGCCAGTGGGCGCAGGCAATATGGTGATCTTGCAGACGATAACAGGGTTATACCATTAAACTGTTGTTCTGGGCATTTGACAAATAATTAAAAAAGGGTTTCCAGGTGGCTTCGAAACCAGCAATGTTGTCAGAAAGATTGTGTCTTAATCTCTCTAAATGTAAAGTGGTGGAAAATTCTGAAAGCCAGGACTTAAAAAGTGGTTTTGATGGCGTTTTCCATAAATAAAGAATAATTTTTTTAGCTAACACCATTCCATATTGAACAGCTTTTTTAAATTGTTGACTGAACCCACGAAGTGAGTCAGACCAACCAAAAACAGCGATTGCTGGATCAGGGGCTAGGTCACAAGAATAAGCCTCAGAGTAGAAGTTGAAAATTTCGCTCCAAAACTCAAAAAGTCTTGGGCATGACCAAAAAAGATGTCCTAAAGAGCCTTCCGCAGATTCACATTTGTTACATTTAGAGGAGATGGAGGGGTAGAATTTATTAAGCTTAACCCTGGAATAATGAAGCCGATGTACTACTTTATATTGGATTAGTTGATGTCTGGAGTTAATAGAACATGTATTTATGACCTTGATAGACTTTTCCCTGTCCTCATTGGTAATTTGAATGGCTAAATCTTTCTCCCAGGCGTCTTTCAAATACAAGGTAGATATGTCAAACTGATTATTAAAAACGTCTATAAAATGGGAAATCAAATTAGAGGCATCAGGAGAGGCGGAAAGTAATTTATATACATCATGTTCATCTGTTAATAGTTCAAAGTGGGAGATGGATGTACGAACATAGTTTCTCAGCTGTAGATATCTAAAAAAATGTGATGGTAAAAGATCAAATTTTTGTTTCAGCTGAGGGAATGTAGCAAATTTTCCATCCATGTACAAGTCTTTTACAGTGACCATTCCTTTACTGGACCAAATCGAAAATGTGGAGTCAATGAGTGATGGTTTAAAGGCGTGGTTATGAGCAATAGGGGTGGACAATGTGGTAGATGGCAACTTAAACACTTTCCGGATCTGACACCATATTTTGAGAGAGCTGCTAAGTATAAAGTTTGTATTGACTACTTTTATCGATGGTGGAGGCGCCGCAAAAAGTAGAGAGGAAAGAGAGTAGTTTGTAACACTCTGTTCGATGGTGAGCCAAGATGGAACGTCACCTGCAGACCCTGCAAGGTGAGATTTTTTCCAGTAAGATAAGGCTCTGCAGTTCGCAGCCCAATAATAATACTGGAAGTTTGGCAGGCCTAATCCGCCCTGCGACCTAGGTTTACATACGTGTAGTTTAGAGATACGGTGCGCCTTAAAGCCCCACACAAATGGTAACACAATCGAATAGAGAGTTTTAAAAAACTTTTTTGGCAAAAGAATTGGAAGGTTTTGGAAAAGATATAAAAATCTTGGCAATGTTACCATTTTGACTGCATTCACGCGTCCTACCATAGACAGCGGAAGGGTTCTCCAACTTTCTATATTAAGCTTTAAGCTCTCTAACATAGCTAAATAATTTAATTTGTAGATATCATTTGGGTTTTTTGGTATGATGACCCCCAGGTATTTCAAACTGTCTGCTGCAATTTTGAAAGGTAGGTTCTGTAAAAAGCTTGGGTTTGTCTTGTCAGATACAAGCATGAGTTCACTCTTTTGCCAATTCACAGAGTAACCAGAGAGCTTTCCAAAAATCTTCAATAAATCTAACAGGGGTGGGATGGACTGTTCTGGGTTGAGTAGGTAGAGGATAACGTCGTCAGCATAGAGGGATATGTGATGGTCTAATTGGCCTATCTTAGGTGAAAAAATAAGTGGGTTGTTTCTAATAGCGGTTGCAAGGGGTTCTATAGCTATGGCAAAAAGCAGGGGTGAGAGTGGGCACCCCTGTCTGGTGCCTCTATGCAATGCGAATTGTGAAGATTTATCAAAATTAGTGAGCACTGAAGCCCTAGGTTTGGCATAAAGCATTTTCACCCAGCAAGAGAACGATTCTCCCAGATCGAACTCCTGAAGCACTGCAGTAATATAGTTCCATTCAATTTGGTCAAATGCCTTTTCGGCGTCCAGGGATAAGATGGCGACATTTGAAGCAGAATCGTGTTTTGAGTATAAAATGTTCATTAAGCGTCTTACATTAAAGAAAGAAAAGCGTCCAGGAATGAAGCCGGTCTGATCAGGATGAATAATTTTTGCTATACATTTATTTAATCTGTTTGCAAGGATCTTAGTAAAAATTTTTAGATCTGAATTTAGAAGGGCTATGGGGCGATATGATGCTGGATCAGTTTCATCTTTTCCTTTTTTAAGAATTAGCGAAATATTTGCATTATACATTGATTGTGGAAATTCCTGATTGCCGATAGAATGATTATATAATCTCAGCATCAAAGGGGCAAGTTTTTGAGAATATTTCTTATAAAATTCAATTCCAAAGCCATCAGGTCCTGGAGCCTTACCGCTAGGGAAAGATGCAATGGCTTCAAATATTTCATCTAACGTTATTTCTGCGTTGAGGGCATCTCAATCTGTTTCATCTAATTTGGGGAGGTGTAGTGATTGAAGAAAGTCAGAAAGGGCTGTAGGGACAGTGGAAGCTCGGGATTCATACAAGGCCTCATAAAATTCCTTAAAACGTTTATTGATGTCACTAGGATTTGTCGTTAGGGTTCCATCATCTTTCCTAATTTGGTGAATAGCTCTATTAGCTTGAATACTTTTTAACTGACGCGCAAGCAGCCTATCTGGTTTGTCTCCCAGCTCAAATTGTTTTTGCTTTATTTTTAATAGCATATTACTGACTTGGTCTGAAAAAATTCTATTATACTCTAGTTTTAATGATGCAATCTCTTTGAGAACCTCAGGATCTCCTGAGTCCACATGTAAGTGTTCAAGTTGATTAAGACGAGCTTCAATTACTGACAGGGATTTTTTCCTTTGTTTTTTTTGGCTGGATTCATATGAAATTATATATCCCCTTAATACCGCCTTAAGTGACTCCCACAGAGTTGAATCGGATACTTCTCCTGTATCGTTAAACATAAGATACTCATCCAACCACTCTGTTACGCATTGGGAAAATTGAGGATCAAAGAGTAATGTAGGATTGAATCGCCAGCTATAATTGGGCTTAATTTCAAAAAGGTCAAGAGAAATGGTCACTGCAGAATGATCTGAGATTATTCTGTTGTGGTGCTTAATTGCAGTTACACATGAAGCAACCTTGTAGTCGACCAGGAAGAAATCTATTCTGGAATATGAACTATGAACGTTAGAGAAAAACGTACATTGCCTATCAGTCGGGTAATTCAACCTCCAAACATCAACTAAATCAAATGAGTTAATTAATTCTTTTAAGGTGGTAGTAGAGTTAGGAAAGTGAGCCACAGGACGGGCAGGAGTCCTGTCCAAAGTGGGATCTAAAACCAGATTAAAGTCACCCCCGATTATTAGATGTGTGTTAGATAAATTAGGGACAAGATTAAAAACTTTACGGAAAAAGGATGGGTCGTCATAATTTGGTCCATATAAATTCAATAATGTGACATGTACAGAAAAAATTAAACCAGAGACTATCACATATCGACCGTTTGGATCACTGATAGTAGATATATGCTTAAAAGGTATCGTTCTGCGGAACAAAATGGCCACTCCCCTCGCCCTGCATGAAAACGTAGACTGGAACACCTGTGAAACCCAATTACATCTGAGGAGTCTTTGTTCATTATGCTTAATATGCGTCTCTTGCAAAAATATGATATCAGCAGATATTGACTTCAAATAAGAATAGACTTTAAGCCTTTTAACCCGGTTATTAATGCCTCGCACATTCCAGCTGGCTAGGGTAACGTTACAGTTTAAGGACTGCATATTATATGGTAGTACAAGTGAGCTTCGATTTTATGATAATTGTATGGAACTGGAGTTATTACAGTGAAGAAGACAAAACATAAAACATTTAACATACACATATGAAAAAGGAGAAACCCCAACACCCTCCCACCCTCCCTCTCCTTTATCCGCTTCCCCAAATGAAGCGGAGTACAAAATACAACCCCCATATGAACCGTGGAGCTGCAAGGCTTCCTAGGGAGCAATAAGGAGACTTATCAACTACAAAAAAAAACTTAACCGTCAGGGGGAAAAAATTAAAATAAAAGAATAATAAACAGCTCCTCGTTACCCTCGACAGATAAAATTACCAAAACTAGTAATATCGAACATTAGCACCACAAAGTCAACAATAACTAACGAACACTGGTATAGCAAAATGTCCGAGCCATAATCCTGCAAACGATTTTTTTTTTCCATATGAGTCAAAAGTCTTCGTTGTTTTGGTAGGCGCGGGCTTTTGTGATAATCATCGCCATCCTATATCGAGAGCCCGGGCCAGCGGTGTGTGAACAAGGCTATACTCACCGGCTCATTACACTTACAACAACTGTGAAATTGTCAAGTGTACGTGCGTAAGATGAAATCAAGATGCGACGATAATTGTATTGGCAAATGCTTCGGCGTCCTCGACTGAATTAAAGATCCTCTTTTCCGATCCTTGAGTAACAATCAGACGCGCGGGGAACAGTAGTCCATATCTGACACCAGCCTCCTTTAGTTTCTTCTTAACTCCGTCAAAGTTTCGGCGCTGCGACATGACCTCCGCTGTCAAATCAGGATATATAGAGATCTGCTTACCCTCAAACTGTAGAGGTGATTGTTGTCGTGACAGTTTGAGGATTAGTTCTTTAACTGGGAAATGATGGATTCTTGCTATTAGCATCCGAGGGCGACCTCCTTTGGCTGGCAGGGGTCCAATACGATGTGCGCGATCCACTTTTACTCCAGATGGAAAGTTTTGTTCTCCCAGGACGGCCGGTAACAGCTTCTCCACAAATTCCGTTGGGCGACCATTTTCAACTTTCTCTTGAAGCCCCGCAATTTTAATATTTTGCCGACGGGAGCGGCCCTCCAGATCATCAAGCTTGACGTACAGGGCTTTATTGGCGGCCACGATATCCTTGCAGAGAGCCTCCAACTCGGAAATACGGCTGTCATGCTCGACTCTCGCGCCCTCGAGATCGGAGATACGGGAGTTAGTTTCGGTAAGTGATGCTTGCATTTGCGACAAGGTATTTTCGATAGAGTTAAATCTGTCATTCATCGACTTGTCCATAGCTTGAATAGATAATTGGATTGCTGCCAAGATTGGGGATAAGGCCGTGGTCTCGTCGTTGACGGTAGCACTAGCCGCTTGTTCAGTCAGAGTTTGTTTCTCCATTGGTTGTTCGTCTGCATTGGCTGGTTGATCATATATCTTCGTTTTAGGTTTCGTCATCTTGACTTTAAGCTTAAGAAGGTGTCGTTTCGTTTTGATTTATGATTAAATTAAGCTGTTTTTTTCGAGGTTATTGAGGAGCTCCTCAAACGACGTCTACTCCATTCGGTGCTCTCGAGCGCCCCCCCTATTTCATATTTTTTAAGCCTATTGTGATTCATTTTATATATATGAACAATAGATGAGTGAACACATAAGGGAACTTGTCTCTACTTGTATTTGCTGATGTATGCCTGTACTGATATGATGTAAAACAGATTAAGAATGTGCATAATATAATGTATAGAAATGGTTCAGTGGGCAGGGGGGCTCTGTCTGAGCTAAGATAATTTGTTTATATTTTTCAAGTCTTTTTAAAATTGATGTTTTGGGGAGTAAAATGTCAATAAAAAGATCTAAAAAAATAAATAAAATAAAATCAGTATAGCTGATGGACATGATGCACGGGGGGAGGTCTAAAAAGAGAGAGATGCTAATCATTGTTGGGTTTACATACTTTTACTAACAGACCAGCCAATCAGAAAGCAGCATGTCAAAACCAACCAACAATTGTCTGAAGGAGAATGACTGATCTGTTTTTGTAAGTACAAAACCTTCGCGTGAAAAGCTTCTCGACGCCAGGAGTGGCCATTCATTAGAGTCAAATAGAGAACAATAGAGTCGTCATAGCATGAAGGGGAACTTACTGACAATGCAACTCTAAACTACACTGGCCAAAAATCACCAGATGGTTTGCACTGTGATCAAATTGATCGGTGACTGACAGGTGAAATCAGGCCACTCCTGTACATGCATTAATAACATGCACTGACCTAATATAAAGCGCACAAGCCGAACTGAACGGCAGACATGCATGGTTCTAACTCACCCCCTTTGAGTGAGGATCATGAAGGGAGAAAGAGAGACACCAGGGAGGAGGAACAAACATATGATGGAGTGGGAGGGTCATGTTGACAGGGCAGAGGTGAAACCAAAGTCCGTACTTGTGTGTGTGTGTGTGTGTGTGTGTGTGTGTGTTTGTGGCTTTGCACTTACGCAGAGTCGTTTCTTGCGAGCGGGCCATTGTGATGCACACCTGCGTTCTCGCTGACCGAGCGCTCTCGACGTGTCTTGGTTTGCGTGCGCACCTGTGTGAAGCACAAAAACAACACAAAAGTGAGCAGATGTTCCTCATTTTACTAGACCATAGTGATCTATTTTTGGGTATATATATATATATATATATATATATATATATATATATATATATATATATATATATATATATATATATATTTAAAGGGGGGGGGGTTGTTCATGGGGAAAACAATTAACAAAAAAAGTCTTGTCAAATCTTTGCATGTAATAATTCACCTGTTTTTTCTTTCAATAACTAATTATAAAAAAAAGTAACTGTAGTATGATTGAGTAGTTTAAACAGTGGTTTAATCTAATTATTACTATTTTTGTAATCTGATTATGTAAACCAGATTACAGATATTAATTATAAGCCCTCATTTTACTAATTTTAACCTGTCCCACTTACTTCTTCGCTGGGATGACTGACGGAGCTCGTCTGCTCCATTTCGAGGAAGTCGAGGGGACGATCGCTGAGCGTAAGGACCCGAGGCGGCGTCTTGAGAGACAGTGTGGACTCCTGTGGGGTGGACTGGATGAGGTCCAGATCTCTGGGGAATGGCATATCATCACTGTGTCCTAAAGAAAGATGAGTGTCCCATTAGATAATGGTTCTCATAATAATATAGTGTGGGTAAAACCCACGTCAGTGTACACTGTAAAAAGTGATTTCTTGACTTTAAACTAAACACTACGGGCTGTATTAAAAGAGGAGGAGCTACTCTAAGTCCCACCCTCATTTCATTTTTCAGTTGAGATTATATCAAACATCGAAAAAAAATGCACATTTCAAAGCCCTTCACAGGACGCTTTAAAATGTTAATACTATCTCCTAGCTTCCTATATTTCACCTGCCACTATGATTCTCTCAGGAACGTGCATCATTGCTGTGTGGAGCAGCTCGTGGTCAGGAAGCTCCTGATCTTCAGATCCGTACGGAGCCACTTTGAGCTGCTCAGGGATACGCATTCTCTGACTAATGCCCTCGGTGTACTCTAGCTCATAGTGGATCCGGTTCATCTCCGCTATCTCGGCTGTGGGAGAGGGGAACGCCGCTCCACTCATCTACAGGGAAAGAGGAGAATGCATTTGATCACATATGAAGTGAGGAAAGACCTAAACATTAACCTCACAGCTCAAAAAATTTGTCCCTTCATTTTTTCTTAGCTTAGTCCCTTTTAGGCGCGCATGCATGGAAAGTATGGAGTTGTGTTTTGTTGAGCTGCACTCTGATAACATTGAATTTCAAATATAACTCTATCTTTTATATCTTTATTTTGTTTAATAACCATCAGTCATATCTTGGATCAATTTTTAATAGTTGGAAGTAGGATTTAATTTATTGTCGTAACTTTTTGGGTGTGACTTTTCCTGATCCATCGCATATTCCCTCATGGCGTCTAGGAAGTAGGGTTGCACGGTTTATCGGTACTATGGTAGTATCGTGATATTATGGCCCCAAAATACTGGTGCTGTCACGGTAGTTTGTAACCGGTAGTATGATCATAAACGGTCTATCTAAATTACATAATATTGCATGTAAAAAAGTAAAATTATCAGACGTTTGTGCAACAATAGACCTTTTTATTTGTGCACTTATTTGCAAACTATAAAATGTATGCCTTTTATGGCCTATTGCACGTTTTCTGATGCTTCAGTTTGAATCTGAATCAGTTCATTTCTGCTCCTGTCAATTTGATTTATTAGCTACAACAACCTTGACAATCTTGATTCTTACCTGATAAAATTAAAAAAACAATAGATACAAGAAACATTGAAACAAATTTTGACCACTTCATATAGCCTAATTTGGTTGGAAAAATGCTCTTTTTGTAACAAATTTCCCAAATCAATGAAATAATCAGTTTCTTTCAGTTCATCACAATCATATTGGTGAGTTTCTGCAGGGTTCAGCAAGTCAAATTTAAGACTTTCTAAGACCCTTTTAAGACCATTATGAGTGAAATTTCAGAGTTACACAGGGCTAAACCCTAAGAATAAATACTTGCCCCATAAAAAAAAATATCCAAGTGACAAAACAAGTGTGTCAAAATAAGCAAACTAATAAAATTAATGTACAACAATCCATTCAGGTCAGTGTTCCATATATTCTATAAATATACAGAGAACGTATAAATGTTATAGTATGGAAAATAATGAAACCATATTGGTAAATAGAGTTAAAAAAAGAGAATTGAGAAGGGTTGTTGGTGACTGTATGGGTGTTGGCCTGATTGGCTTTACATGGACAATATTAAGACCCATTAAAAATGATTTAAGATCCGTTAAAAATAAGTTAAGACCTATAGGTCAACATTTCAGTGATTGTATGACTTTTTAAGGCCAAAAGTTTTGTTTTTGAAATTTTTAGACATTATAAGCCTCAACAGTCACCATGTAAATGAAATTGTAAAAAAAAAAAAAAAAACATTTAAACAATACCGGAAGTCATGCTTTGAAATCTTTCAGTTATCAAAACTGAAATCGCAGGTTGTCCAACTTTCTGAGGTAAATAGAGTTATAAATAAAGTTTGTTTAAAAAATTAAAAAATACAAACAGTTTCTTCAGAGCCCAAAATATGTTACATAAAGTACTTCTTAAGTATTTTGTATTTATTTTGAGCTGATCCACCAAAATATTCAAAACAAAACATTGAAAGTGCTTTACTGTAGTACTTCTGCTGTCAGTGCCGCGTCATTTTCAGCCCGAATGAAACCAAAACAACACATATTGATGTACCATACATTTTATTTGGTTTTATATTCACACATTTGTTCATTTTTGAACTTGTGACATGTCTCTATATTGTTTACCACACCACTTTAAATATTCGGTCTGAAATATCATGCAAGCATTACTTGACATGATAGTCTATAGCTACTACTATGATTTTACCATTTAGAATTTGCAAACAATAGGGAGAAAGTCAGAATGTGTTTCTTTTAAACTGATAAACAGGTTTTAGCCTGTCAAGAAATTTATACAAAAGTTTCGAGTTGACACTGACTTGAGTTGAATTGAGTTTCATTGTGTAAATGCTGATGAAACTGTGATACATTTATTTTGGTCATCTTATTACATTCAGGAGTTTGTATAATATTGATTTTTTTTTTAAAGTAGAAGATTCTACCAAAATTTTCTATACAACTGAAAATTATTATATTTTGGTATTTTAACTGGGGCCCCACAAAAGAAAATAATTTTTTTAAATAAATTTAATTATTTTCTTAAGTAAATTTTAAATTCTCAAATAGTAAACCTGCCTTTGTGGTCTTCTTGAAAGATGTGGAGAATTATATAAAGTTGATATCAGAATCGTCTAATACGAAAACTTTAAAAAACTATTAAAATATGATTCTTAAAATAAGATGTTTGTATAAGTAATCTTAAATTAACCCTTGTAATTGCTAAAAACTTTAATGCTTTTCTTCTTTTCCTTTCTCTCTTTAATTTTTCTGCAGTTATTTTTCTATTACAACAATTTGCATATGCAGAACTTTTGCCAGCTCACCTGCGTAGCGGAAAGCAAACACCAAAAGGTGTGGATATCAATAATAAAAAAGTATTTATCAGAAAATGCTTACCAAATGTTTATTTAAAATGCCTTAAATGTTTAGTTTACAATACCTATATATTTTTTTACCAGTTGTTTTGTATTATAAAACTTAATAATTAATGTTTATGAGTTTCTTTAAACATAAGCTTTAAATTATGATTCATGTTTTAATATGGAAATTATTCATAAATCACTTTGCCTTTACAGTAATATTTATTTTCATAGATATTGTAGTAAAGAGTTGTCCAACACTTATGTACCTTTTTTATGAGAACAATTGTGTACCTTCATTTCAATTATACCATAAAAGGTACAGAACAGTATCATAAGAGGTCTTTTCTGTACCATATAAGGTACAACTTTTACAAAGGTACAAAACTGTTCCTTAAGGAACATTATTTGAACCACCATGTACCTTTTTTCCTGAGAGCGTACTGTACTTTTATCACCGTCACTTATTGTTTGATATTGTAACTTAAGTTTTATGCACTGCTATTCAGCAATAAAAAAAAAAAAAGTCTGAATGCGCGAATATAAAACAAACTTTACCCCAATGTCCAACATGGCTTATGGCACTAACCTCTAATCTAAGTTTTTTTTAAAGTTTTTTTTTCTAATGCAACCAAATAATATCAGGACTTTTATTATTAGGGTATTATTATTAGACATGTATTATTAGGAAGTTGGTTTTATATTCACATATTAGGACATTCTCCCTATTAATATAAATGAGCAATTCTGTGCAACTGTCAAGCTTGCCATGAAAAAAATGACGTTTTCACGAAAATACAGAAACTTTTTCGTGGTTTTTTTTGGGCAAGCGTGTATTTTACAGTACTTTAGAAATACTCAAAAATGCATCTGTCAATGTTTCAAACTATTCTAATTGATTTTCCAAAATCACACATGTGGCAATTTCACATCCGTCACATCCATAACGGAGAGATGTCACATCAATAACAACACTTTTTCCTAATAAATGTGAAAATATTAAATAAAATAAAACCAATAATTTTTGTTTTATAGTGAGCCGACTCTTATCCTTTTGATTATGATTGTTTCATTTGGGTTTTGCAGTTTAATTCACAGAATTTCTACAAAGTATGTTGTGTACTGTAGACCAGCTGACTTTTTTTGTCACATCCATAATGCATGTTTATTTTAATCATTTTAAATACAAAACATGTTAACAGATTGATATTTTTCTGCTCACATAACTCTGTGGTCAGTTGTTCTGGAAAATAACAACTGTTTTGAGTTTTTACTGCAAATGTCACATCCATAAAGCTGGAATTGCTCAATTTCGGAAAGGTATTCTTTGCAAATTCTAAATAGTGAAATCGTGCAGCCAGTGACTATCAAAGTACAACATTGTTCACAAAGTCAATTAAATATTGCTAATGCTGTTTTGAAGTCGTACTTACATGTGATTTTAGACCCAATATTCAAAGTAGCATGGTAAACAATACAAGAAGCACATCACAAGTTGTCACTGAACAAATGTGCGAATATAAAACAAGTTTTACCTCAATACATTTATTCAACATATACGAATGACGCCGACGCGAATCGTCGACAGATTCTTAGGCTACACTGAAGCAGTTAAAAGTAACGCAGATATCATCAGTATTTTCTGGTTTGATCATGAGATCAGCAGCTATTTCAGGAAGCAGAATGTCTCTGAATAACGTTGCACAGCCCCAAGTTTAATCTCCCAGTAAACATATCTAATAAATCAAGGCATGCTTTTGTGGGTTATAGTTCAGGAAGATATCCAAATACAAACTACGTTACATCAATATGTGTTGTTTTGGTTTCATTTGGGCAGGAAACGATGTAGCAATATACTACAGTAAAGCACTTGCATTATTTTGTTTTGAATATTTGGGTGGATTAGATCAAAATCAATACAGACTACAGTAAATAAAGTACTTTATGTAATATATATTTTTCTCTGAGGAAATGTTCGTGAAATCAATAAAAGATGAGTTCATCAGGGCCCTGCAGTACTGCAATGACAGCTGATAACGCGTTAGAGATTGATTAAAAATCACACCAGCAGCGTATTTAGACACGTACCTTCACCGAGTTCAAATCCACCGACGGATTGTACACGTTAAAGAGGAATGATAAAGTAAAACCGGAATATTTTAGGATAAGAGAATCATCCCGGACCACTGCACAGACCAGCTCAACCCAGACCAACCACAAAAGCGTGAAGCTGGCAGACGCATTCAACTGTATTGACGCAAGAGCGTAAAAAGTGCTTTTCAAATTAAAAGTCCCACGGCGATTAAATTAAAAGGAGATGACTGTCATTTATCTTTTAATCGTGGCACCATATAGGTTAATTAACTCAATAAAACTGCAATATTTCTAAATTTTACTGTCTCTATAATTCAGGTTCTCTAGATTTACGGAAGTTACAAGGTACGAAGTGCATAGATGTTTGGAGTGTAGTTAAATGTTAATATTGTTTTACTCTAAATAACTCATAATATTTATGAAATATTTCTAGGCTGAATTTATAGTAAATAAAATTTCTAGGCTGAATTTATAGTAAATTTATAGTAAATAAAATGTAGTAATTTGCAGAAAATTACATTTGGTCAAAATGGCAGATGTTTTGATTCTAGAGTTAACGTTATTTCAAAAAGAGCCTATTGATTAAACACTTCTTGAAAAAATTGGTAGTCTTAAAATCAATACTACAAAACAATTATTTAAATGATAGCTACAGTAATAAAAAAAACATTTGAATACATAGAATGAACATTATTATAGTAGGCTATAATGAAATCGGTTTTAATTGGATCAGTTAGTTTGTATTCTGGAAGTATAGTAAAGTATAACCGCGATGTTGCATGGTTTATCTGTATTCCCCCGATGGCCCCATACAGCGGCAGATTGTATGTGTGTGCGCGCGCGTGTGTGTGCGTCGAAAGGAAGAGCGCTGAGCGATTGTCCAGTCCGTCTCAGTCTGTGCCCAGTTGAGGACAGCAGCTCCAGGACTCTATGATGCTCGATTTTATCAGTTTGCAAAAAGAAATCTTTTAGTGCTTTTCCAAATATATTAAGCACACTCGTATAATGAAGTGATCGGACCCTTTAAACTGGACAGCGGGCCCCTGGAACCTGCTCGGACGAGTGTTGCTGCATGTGGATGCTGTAAACGATGAGCTGCTCCGGGGCTCTCCTGCTCTGCTGTGGGATGATAATGATGATCGGGGCAGCATCACTGGACCTCCAGCCTGACATGTGAGGAACTTTACTTTTAGTAGCTATACTAGATTTATTTCTAATCAAGTGTCGTGTTCTCCAGATCGCATTTGAACAAAGCTTTATAAGAAAGTTCACTTCAACATGTAGGCTAGTCTACTGTAAAAATGCTGGCTTCCACACAATTCATTCATGTTGTCGCAACACAAATCGATTAAGTTAAGGTAATTATTTTGACAATTCAAGTGGATTAACAACAAAACAATTAGTTTGTCCGAATTATTATTAGGCCTATTATTATTTTTAAATAAGCAGTTTGAATAAGCAGCTATTTTCTTGTTAGAGTGTGTTGGGTTATCGGAGCATAATCAAAGAAAATAATATAATGTACTATAAGAATAATAATGAATTTGATTAACTCCTTAGCTAACTTTTTACAATACATTTTTTGTCTAAAACTAAACTCTGACAAACTAATCATTATTGTCAATGTCTAGTGTAAACTCAAAACTGGGGTCGACAGTTAAGGGGTTAATGTAGTCTAGACGTCTTAACATTTAGGAAACATTTTTACATTTTTATATTTTATATTTCCATATAGGACATCCTATATATGAACATTTTTGTTTGTTCATGAATTGCTACTTGAAGAAGTACTTTAATTACGGCTGAAAAGGAGAATTTACTGTCGTGTGATAACTGAACGAAATTAAAATATTATGAAATGTTTATCTGTGATCAGTAGGCTATCCTCAGTCAGCTTTGTTCTATTCAACGCAATGAATTTAATTACTTTTTAAGCTAATACAATTAACAATAATTATTACTAAAAATATATATATATATTATTTTGGTGTCTATTTACTTAATAAGATAAGTCATACTATAGCGAAAGATGTGAAACCGAAGATTAATTTTATTGTTCCTGTAGTGATTTAACGGCCCTATAGGTGTCGCGTGTCGCTAAAAGCGGGATTCATTTTTTATTAAATATTTGAGATATTAAAGGTTTTGTAACTTTTTTTGTTGCTAAAAATCAACACGATCTATTTAATGAGCCTCTACATCAAAAGTCTATCTATGATTATATTTTAGCAGTTTTAGACATGTTTGGTCGATCTCTGCTGCATGACCTGTGACCTGTCATATGTACAGTATTTGTCATCTAAAAAGTTATTCAGTAAGAACAAAGAAGCCAGCAAATTTATTTATTTATTTTAACATTTTTTATTTATTTCATTTTTTTTGGCTTAGTCCCTTTATTCATCCGGGGTCACCACAGCACACTGAACCACCAACTTATCCAGCAAATGTTTTACGCAGCGGATGCTTTTCCAGCTGCAACCCATCTCTTGGAAATTATTTATTTATTTATTTATTTATTTATTTATTTATTTATTTATTTATTTATTTATTTGTTCGTTTATTTGGTTATTTGTCTATTTATTTATTTATTTGTTTGTTTGTTTGTTTGTTTGGTTATTTGTCTATTTATTTATTTATTTATTTTTCATTTATTTATTTAATAAAGGGATAGTTCAGGCCAAAATGAAAATTGTCATTATTTACTCACCCTTGTTCAAAACCCGTTTGATTTTCTTTAATTTTGTTGAACATAAAAGAAGAATTTTGGAAACCGGTAACCATTGACTTCCATAGTGTTTCCTGCTATGGAAGTCAATGGTTACTGGTTTCCAGCATTCTTCAAAATATCTTAATATGTGTTCAGCAGAAAAAAGAAACCCAAAGTTGTATATCTTGAGGCAGAGTAAATGGTGAAAGGGTTGACATGGTGGCTCATGGGTTAGAACTGTCACGTCAAAGCAAGAAGGTTGCTGGTTTGAGTCACGGCTGGGTTAGTTGGCATTTTTCTGTGGTTTTCATGTTGGGTTTTCCCCACAGTCCAAAGACATGCAGTACAGGTGAATTGAATGAACTAAATTGGCCGAGTGTATGTGTGTGCATGTATAAATGTATGGGAGTTTTGCTGGGATGGTTTGCAGCTGGAAGGGCATCTGATGTGTAAAACATATGCTGGATAAGTTGGCAGTTCATTCCGCTGTGGCAACCCCAGATTAATAAAGGGATTAAGCAGGAGGAAAATGAATGAATGAATAAATAGTGAATAGGTGAACCATTATTACGTGAGCTATACCTTGAACTGCTGTTCGACAAGAGTTGCATGCTTCAATTACTGTATATTCATGCAATAGCGATAATCAATTAATCAAGTTGATTCTGTAAACATGTGATTTACATTTGTACATGCAAATACATTCACTTGCTTTGTATTGTCTCAAATGGACTAGACCTGAAAGAATTCAGACCGTGACAGAGGCTAGGGTCTTTGACACACTGACTGGAGGGCTGATCCGGCGTGTGGCTGCGCCGTATATCTGTGAGCCCCTATAATGAACTCAGGATGTGCTGTATTAAGCCCAGATGCTCATAGAGGAAGCAACCCGTGCGAGAACATGATGACCCTCAGAGCCCAGACTCACCACACTCACACAGTCAAAATACTGAAATCAAGAGCCTGAATGTCACAGATGGATTACAGCAAATCATTCTTCAGTAGTTCTGATGTGTTTATAAAGCTGAAATGCATTCTCAGCGATATTCAAGATACTCTTTCGAGAGCTTTGAGAAAGATTTATGCCAACTACTTTAACCACTCCTGACCGATGAGGAGGTATAAGCTGAGTGTTTATGTGCTTAGCTGGTTCAGAGACAAAATGACCTCTAAAAGTGATCTAATTAGAAAAAAAACGTATACCTTTGGACAGGGGCGGCGCTAGGGGGGAAAGTTAGGACGATTATAAGGTTCCACATGTAACGGAGGCCAGCTAGTGTGTGCTGTGCAGGTAAACCTCACTCCTCTGACCTCTAAAAGGTGCTCTGGCGACAGACGCTAGAGGCCATGGTCTTTAGCCTCCTTGTTAAAGCACCCGACTCCCATGCGGAAGGTTGCCGGTGCGAAACCAGCTCGGAGCGGGTTGGGTGGCGTAGAGCCGGCGGGGTTACACACACAATTAGGGGGGCCCCAGAAACATTATCAAAGCCCCCCTCACCCCGCTCTTCACTTTCATAGAACTTAAAGCATACACTCACAGGCCACTTTATTAGGTACACCTGTCCAACTGCTCGTTAACACGTATTTCTTATCAGCCAATGACATGGCAGCAACTCAATGCATTTAAGATCATCTTGGTCAAGACGATCGACTGCAGTTTGAACCGAGCATCAGAATGGGGAAGAAAGTTGATTTTGTACGTGTGGTCTACAATTCGCACAGGCTCACCAAAATTGCACAATAGAAGATCAGAAAAACGTTGCCTGGTTTGTTGAGTCTTGACTTCTGCTGTGACATTCGGATGGTAGAGAAAGAGTTTGGCATCAACATCATGAAAGCATGGATCCATCCTGCCTTGTATTATTGGTTCAGGCTGGTAGTTTAATGGTGTGCGTGATATTTTCTTGGCACACTTTGGGCCCATTAGTACCAACTGAGCATCGTGTCAAAGCAACAGCCTACCTGAGTATTGTTGTTGACCATGTCCATCCCTTTATGACCACAGTGTACCCATCTTCTGAAGGCTAATTCCAGCAGGAGAACGTGCCATGTCCTAAACTGCGAATCATCTCAGACTGGTTTCTTGAACATGACACTGAGTTCACTGTAATAAGGTGCTAAGGTATGTTAGATTCTAAGGGGTTGCTAGAGTACTGTGGTTTGTTGCCATAGATATATACATTAGATGTCGCCTGGCCTATTGTTGTCTATTGGACGGAATGCGTCAATAGCGCCGCCATCTTGGTACAGGGTAGCGCTCCTTTGAAATGAATGCGGGACCAAGGTACAGTGGAGGACTGTGGCCATTCAAAGCCAGAGATATACACATATACACATATATCTGTGATCGGGAGTTTTCCTGAATGTTAGTATGTCATTTTTTTTTCTAATTACGAAAATTATAATTTTACATCACTTTTCTACATTGATGGATCAGTGACCGCATGGGCATTCCTGACAAAAAGCTTGTGTTTGTGTGTACAGAAATGTACTATTCACCCTCCCTGTTAAATTTGATCTAATCATGTCCTGAAACATAGCTCCTCTCCTGCTTTCACTTCTCATACTGACGGAGGGAGCGATTCGTTTGTGAATGAGTCCCCCGAACGACTCTTTCACTAGCCGACAATAATACAAGTTTCAGGCAGCGCAGCATCTCGTTGTTGTATTTATTTTGCGTTGTTTGCTGATTTTATTCAACAAAACTAGCATAAGCCGAGTGTTTAGTGTGAATTGGAGCTGCTTTGCCGTATGGTAAATGCAGTAAGTGACTGTTATCATCAATAACGTTACCTGATTAGCACAAAGTTCAGAACATACAAAAACAGAAAAAAACTTAATATTACCTATGAAATGTTCTGCCTTTGAGCTTTGTTTTCTTTGTTTGCCTGTTACTACACCCGTACACAGTGCTAAAGTCCAGCATCTTCACGTAATAACACTGTCTTGACTAGTGCGGTCAAATGACATTTGTCCTGGGAGCACTGTGCCAATGTGGCAGCGCTATTGACGCATGCTCAGGGTCCCTATGCGATATCTAGTGTATATATCTATGGTTTGTTGCCAGGGTGTTGCTAAGTTATTGTGTGTGGTTGTTAAGGTAAGCCGGGTGTTTGCTAGGACATTGCTTGACAGTTTCTACAGTAATTTAGGTGGTTGCTAGGGTGCTACCACGGTATTGCAGGTGGTTTCTAAGATAAAATGGGTGGTTGCTAGTACATTACTTAACAGTTGCTAGTGTAATTTTGGTGGTTGCTAGGCAGATGCTTATGTATTCTGTAAGGTTGCAAGGGTGTTGCATTTAGTGCAACTTAAACTTACTTATTTAGCAAAGTGGTTCTATATTTCTAACAATCTTATATTATTTATGATTATTATTAGCTGCATAAAACGACAGAAGTTTGTGATAACCCCCCTCACCTCAGTTTAATATAATAATAGTAACTCAGATAAATGTGTGTTTTGGTCTAACAGATTGTTTCCAACTCATGGTTCAGCGTGTTCCTGGAGGATCAAACTTTACAAGCTGTGGGAACATTTGGTCAGCATCTAAAAATGAGCTCTTTCCGCAGCCTCAGGATCTAAGAGGAAGACAGCATAATCAAAGTTGAACTCATTTTAAATTTGTACACAGCCTTGTAATTACAAAACACGTTGTCAAGACTCGATTAGTTTTGCATGTGCACTTTTACTTTAACAAGCCACATTCTTGTTTGATTATTAAAAGTGCTCAATAATTCCCAAACATGCATTACACTTGTACAGTTAATTTATCACAGTATAGACAACATGCATATCAGTATTCACATTCTGCTTATATGTCAGCTAGTGTGCACACATGCATGAAACTTTCCAATTATTGTTTTTAACATGTGAACTAGACGGATAGTTATGACATCCCCCCTGCCATGCTCTGATGTGGATTTAGTCTTTTATTTGCATGTTGAAGCATACATGCACTGTAAAACCCAACAGTCAACTTTATCAAATGAAATAAGTGTGGCTAACTCAAAATTGACTGCAAGTTAATTCTACTCATTTGAAATGAGCATTTTGAACAGTGTTGAAGGTAATAAGTTAGTTAAATACCTCTTTATGTCAACTTAAATGGAGTAAGTTCACAGTACTCATATAGATTAGTTCAACTCAAATGGTTTGTAGCAATTGGTTTCCTCAAACAATTTGAGTTGCCTTAACGTATTGGGTTTTTCAGTGCTCAGTTGGTCTTGAGTTCTCTTCATTTGTTGTGTTTTATTGCTCATATTGCTTCGTTTACTCAGATGGATTAAGTTCACAGTACTCATTAGGATTAGTTTTTGAACTTAAATGGTTTGTTGCAATCGGTTTCCTCAAATGGTTTGAGTTGCCTTAACTTTTTGGGTTTTACAGTGTGCTTTCATGATATTACTTGCATGCAATTGATTTACTATTGATAGTTTTTTTTATTATGCTGTATTAAAATATGCTATTTAAAATAACTCCCCAGAATTAGTCTGTGGAGTTTAATTTCTACAATATACGGAAATATTCTTTATGCTGTAAATGCTACCGTTTTCTTTTTGATAGAAAGAAAAATGCATCCGTTCTGTACATCTCTTTAAATGCAAATGAGCTGCTATTCCCCGCCTCTTTTCTAAAAGAAGTTGGAGTCTTTACAGCTCCTGACATGGTTACTCCAGCAGCTAATAAAGCAACTATTTGTTCTTAATTATCATCTATATCTCTCATTTTAGGTTTTATAGAAAGTTTTTTTCATTGCAAACCCTGTGTTTCATGTCTCTTCTTTCATGTCAGCTCTCCGATAAAAAGATTGTGATGTCAAAAACAAGTAATTGATATAAATAATAAGTTATACTTTATCTGACAACATAAACAATTGTGTCCATATTAGAGCTGTGAAAAAGCTTATATGAATGCGTCTTTTTGGAATGGAGTTTGCGCATTCAGCAAAATTATAAAGTTCACAAATCTGAAAAAATATAACTGGGCCACTTTAATGTGGTTTGGTTTCACAGCATGCCACTTTCCAATAATCCATGCAACATTACATAACCAAAGTGAGAGAGACCAAAATGTTCCACCACCTCTTTGGGACAGATGTCTGTAATGTGTGTTAAAGGCACAGCTCAGCCAAAATGAACAATTCTGCATCGATTACTGCCACCCAAGTGCTTCAATATTTGAATGAATGTCTTTCTTCTGTTGTACACAAAATAAGATATACTGCAGAATATTAGAAAAAAAGAAGCCATTGACACCCATAGTAAAAACTATAGAAGTTAATAGTTGATTTTCCAACATTCTTCAGTATATCTTATTTTGTGTATAACAGAAGAAAGAAATCCAAACAGGCTTTTAACACATTATTAGGTGTTAACTAAGAGATGTACATCACCTAAGATTTTTGTGAGTTTAGTTAAATAAACTAATGTGAACTATAAGTGGATGATTTTTACAGTATTAACGTGCAATAGCTCTAAAATAGTCATCACTTTCAATCACTATTTTAGCAGGCCAGATTAGCATGTGAAAGTGTTAATTTTTTAACTATTAAGCTAATTAACCAATGTAATCTCCAACCATTTGGCACTGTCAAAAACAATGAGAATATTCACTCTAAAATTACATCATTGAATATTTTGAAGTACCAATGACATCAGTTTTGCACTCTTATTGTAATGATGCATTGATATATTGAATATAGGAACTAATTGTGGACATTCCTCAGGCCGAACGTGTGTGAGGAGCAGGAGATGTCTATGCTGGGAGTGAAGCAGCCGTGTGTTCAGGCGTTTACAAGGTTGGTGAAGGTGTGGAGGCAGGGCTGCTCGTCTCAGCGCTGGTGCGTGGGCTACGAGAGGAGGTGAGACACACTCAACAATTATTGACATAGTGGCTGTTACCAACTGATGTCCATATGCTTAATACTGACTTAATATGGGAACACGGGTGACAAAAACAGTATTTAGTCATGGGTAAATTTTGTGGAATAGCAAAAAATTGCCAAAAATCATTGGAATATTAATTCTAAATTATAAATTAATATATAAGCTGTTTAGTAATATTCTAACAGTGCAGTATACGATTATTAGCCAAAATTCTAGATTATTAGCCCTCTTGTGAATGTCTTTTCTCTCTTTCAAATATTTGTGTAGAGTAATGAAGTTTGCCCTGCACACTCATGGTTTTTAAAGAAACTTCTTCGGTGCGTCAATCTTGTCAATGTTCTTATTCAAAAAAATCATGATTCGCACTCATCAAGTAATTGCTTCGTAATGTTTTTATTTTTACAATCTTCGGGCGATTCAAAAACACAAACGTTTCGGCACAATGCCTTCCTCAGTGTGTGATAATCCTCTTACTCCACCCTTTTATCCCATATAGTCAATTAAACTGTGTCATTAGTTAGAAGGCCACTCGATGATCTCATTTTCATTTTAGTATTCCATGATTATCCACATAAGGACTATTTACCTTCATTTTTAAAACATTATTTCACAGGGAAATAGCAAATCAATTATCATAATTTGCCAAGTGTACATCAATACAATGAAAATCCGACAGTCCATAACATTAAAAAATACATGTGACATCACTCGATGATTAAAGACAATCTTAACTTCACCTCAACACGCATAACTAACCACACAAGAAATATTTAACCTCACCTTAAAAAACATTATTTCACAGGAAAATAGCATATTTACATCAATACAATGAAATTCCGACAGTCCAAAACATTCAAAAATACATTTGTTATATTGTGTCAATCATCTAGACGGCTATTCAATGATTACCAAGAGTTTCTTTTTCTTTTCAGCGTATCATAATCAACCACACGAGAAATACCTTTACTCTCAAAAACATTATTTTGTAGGAAAATAGCATATCGATTATCATCATTCCCTTTTTCATGTCTACGTCAATACAGTGAAATTCCAACAGTTCAAAAACATAAAAAAATCTATTTTCATCTCGTTATTTGTGTCACTACAACTTCAAAATCCATGATTCCTAATATCATAGCTAAACAACAAACTGTTAAAGAACCACAGAAAGGTTCAACTGAACTTCATTCATTCCTCTTGGTGTGTGATTTTAATTTATGAATCCAGAATGCTTCTCTTTCTTTCAAATATTTCCCAAATGATGTTTAACAGAGCAAGAAATTTTTCACAGTAATGTTCATTGCTAATCTCCGAATAACTTTTAAAGGCACCCTGAGATTTCAGATTTTCAAATTGTTACATCATACTAAATCTTTGTTCTATATTCATAAACTAAATCTGATACTGATCAAAAAGCTACTCAAAGAGATAGTCGATAGTTGAACAGAAACCATGCCATTATTTATAATCACATGTCCTAAACCTACTGGAGTTTGTTTCTTCTGGAGATATTTTGAAGAATGTTCGATACCAGCTATGACTGTCAATGAGTAGTTTACAACATTGTTCAAAATATCTTTGTATTCAAGAAACTCAAGTGTGAATAAAAGGTTAGCACTTTTTAAGTTTTGGGCGGTGAAAAAGTTGATTTTATCCTGTATGTAAAAGGGACAATTTAGACAATTCCGAAAGAGACATTTTTCAGCTGAATGAGTAAAATTAATAACAAGAATTAGCTTAAATAAACTAAATAAATACAATATACAGTACACCACCATATGGAGTAGAAAGTAAAATGTAGTATGTACCACATCGGGATTAGCATTAGAAAGACGGCAAACCTCTTGACTAGAATTGCTTTTTTTAAAAATACTTTTATTTTAAGATTTTTTAAGTACAACAGAAAAAAACAGACAAACAATATTGTCTCAGAATATACAGACTTTGCAGGTAATTATAATATTAATTGCCGTACATGTGGGCTCAGCTGTTGGAGATACAAATGTTACACAATATGTAGACATCAAAAAGTCATGTAAGGTAGTGTGCCAGTCAGTTTTCATGCGGGGTGTTGTATTTAGAATGAGCCCGTTTCAGGTTTAAGTATACAAGAAAGGGTTCTCAGGTAGCAAAGAATTTTCCATTAGAAATGATCCTGATAAATCTGAGCTTTCCAAATGGATAACGAAGGCATTTCCGTTAACCAGGTTCGAAAAGAAGGAGGTAAAGGAGATTTCCAGTTTTTTAGTATTAGCCGCTTGGCCACAGTCAAGCCTAGAGTAAGGGCTTAATGGATTTGTTTTGGAAGAGTGAGGGAGTGTTCTGAAATAGCAAGCTCTGTGTCCGGCTGGAGGGACTAGAATTGCTTGATTGACAGTTGAATTATTTAACATTTGACAGTTTCTTTTTTACACATTTTGAAAAGTTTTTTTTTTTTAATCAAGAAGTTAAGAGGTTTAAAGGTGCCATATACTGCATTGGTTTAATACGTTAAATAGTTTTCTGATATATACATAGTAGAGTAAGTTTATGGGTTCGGTAAGTTTAAAAAAAATCTCCAGAAATGGTTTTATAAGCTTTTTTATATAAGTTTTATCATTACTCCATAAAATACCAATAGAAGCAGAAAGTCCATGATTGACCATATATGGTTCTGGCGTTAATATTAATGAGCTTCGCCCTGACCTGCTGCTCTTACAGACATGCACAGACATGCACAGACATGCACAAACACAAACACAAACACAAACACACACACACACACACACACACACACACACACACACACACACACACACACACACACACACACACACACACACACACACACACACACAAATATAAACCCAATCAGAGTAATGTTAACCTATTTTGCTCACCAGATCTGTTGTGGATAAAGGCTAAATTATAATTAAATTTGACAAAAGAGAGTGATAGAGATGTAACACATTGTATCTTTAAGCTGAAAAAAAAACCCAGCAAGAAATTAACATCAATAACTGCACGAACAGATGACAGTTTAGCTGAGTGATTTGACATGATTTAGTAGTCTACATATGTTCCTGGCAGGTGTGTTGAAGCAAGTTGGAGCTAAACTAAGCAGGACACCAGAACTCCAGAACTGAGTTTTGACACCTCTGCCTTATTTGGATAAATTTGTAATCTGTAAATCCTGCATTTTTCGCCCTGAGGCGAGTTTGAAACATGTCTTATACTGTGATTGCCCAGTAACACACAGCAAACCATATGAGGCTCACATTTTCAAAATAAATGTCCCACATACATAGTAAGAGAAATATACTATTAAAATAACTAAGGGAGGAAAAGGATGACTGTATTACTATAAAACATTTGGCTCATCAAATGCAGTCTGAGGCACTCATTTGAATGATTTCGGAGGTTTTTTATAATCTCTGAGCGACATATGAGTAGAGTTTTCTTGATCAAGTCTGGATGAACGACCTAAAGTAGGCATATATGCAAATGCGAGTCTCGTCACAGTTTGTTTTGTCTTCTGATTGGCCTGTTGTCCACCAAGATTTTACACTCATGGAATTTACACGAGAACGAGGAAACAGTGGTGTCTGAGGCTCACTGTATGGCCATTTCCACATACTGATCTCGTATACCCAGATTTTCATTATAGGGCACCTTTAACATTCAGCCATGTAATTCCTATTCCAGTAACAAGCCTATGTTATTTCCGAAGATCAGAAACAATAATTGTCTTCTGGTGTCTTCAAATATTTTCATCCATTTCTGCTAAATATTGTGTTTAATCAATTTCAGCATTGTTTATATCTCATTTGTCATATTCAAGCAATGTCTTTCTGTATAATGAAATAGTTTTTTCTATTTCTGAATCTACTTCTCCATCTGTCTGTCTCAGGACAGGGTATTATACAGTGTATAAACAGGCATACAACATGGAGATGCAGACCGTCTTCAGGTGCTGCCCAGGATGGATGCAGAGAGGAGAAGAGAGAGGCTGTTTGCACAGTGAGCATCATTTTCATTTTCTTTGTTCATAATTTGGATGCAGAGTAGACCTGAGTGATGTCTTATCTACAGGAGTGTGTTCCTCTGGTACCTGTTTTAATGGTGGGAAGTGCTCTGAGACCAGCGATCACCTATGTCAGTGTCCAGAAGGGTTTGAGGGAACGCGTTGTCAATATGGTGAGTCAATATCTGCATATTTGAGGTTGAAATTTGACACGAGTCTGACTTAAACTATGTAAAAAATGATTGCGCCAATTAGTTATCACCACTTTATATTTCAACCCAAGCTCATTCTGAAAACGTAGTCCCGCGGACGTTTCTGGAGATAGCGGAATACGTCCCGGGGGGTACGTACGGCTGCGTTTATTTTTTTCAAGCGAACGCTGCGGGGCGGTGTGATGCTGTTCCATTTTACGCTTGCCGTACCTCTTTGTGGAGGGCTTCCCCGCTGCAACCCGTTTGTCCACTCAGCTCACCGTGTATGTCGGCAGGCTCGAGATGTAGAGAGGAGTCGACCACGGTGACCGGTTTTGAGTCCGGGGAAGAGCGGTTCCAGCAATCAGGTAAGACAAAAACAGAATCCCAAAAATTAAGTGAACGAGTTTCGTGACAGGGTGAGAACGCGGTAAAATCCGAAAACGCGGTAAAAAAAAAAGAAGCAGCTTTTATTTTTTTGGATGGCTTTTGTAGGAGGAGGAGGGCGGGTCGGCCGATTGGCCGGTCATGCAGTCAATCATCCGGTCAGTCAGACAGCGGCCTCTGGTGGGTTCATGCAAGAACAGCGCGGGCACGAACCGCACTCGCGAGAGGTGTCTGAGGTGCGAAAAAGCGCACAATAGTGGCCTTTCGTGGATTCGCGAAAACAAAAACTGCAGCCGTACGTACCCGCCGGGACGTATTCCGCGGTCTCCAGAAATGTCCGCGGGACTACGTTTCCACAATGAGCCTGGGTTGTTATATTTATAGTTGAATTAACTTACCTGGATTGAATGTGTTAACTTGTATATCAAAGTTTTACTTAACTGAACTTATTAGACTTAAAAAAAAAAGAGTCAGCTGATATATATACTGATATATATATATATATATATATATATATATATATATATATATATATATATATATATAAATGTACAAATGAAATATATATATATATATACAAATATATACAAATGAAAACAAATACATTTTTAATTTAATAAATCCACTTTAAAATTGCATTTGTATGCGTTTTGAAATTATATATATATATATATATATATATATATATATATATATATATATATATATATATATATATATATATATATATAATTTATTTATTTTAAGGTTGCACGAACACTTATTTCTTTTAAGTTGAAACAACATTTTTACAGTGCAGTATATGGATTCTGTGGTCATCTTGATCCAACTGAAGAGGTCAGGCTGTGTGTGTTTATGCATATGTGTTTGTTTATGTTGATGCATCTATTTATGAGAGCAGGGGTCACCACATTTGGTCCTGGAGGGCCGGTGTCCTGCAGAATTTGGTCTTAGGTATACTTGAAACTTCAAAGCATGTGTGTTGAGGCAAGTAGAAGCTAAACTCTGCAGGACTCTTTAAACTAAGTTTGGTGACCCCTGCGTTAGAGTCTTGTGCATTTCAGGGTGACGTTAAAGGGGTAGTTTACTCAGAAATAAACATTTGCTGTGAATTTAATTTACTCCCTTTAATTTACTCTTCAGGAAGTTTTTAACCTAAGACATGGTCTGTGGTAATTCATATAATAAAATCAATGGCAGAAAAGTGGTATATAATAATTCACATAATAAACTTCATTGACTAATGGCACATTTAAGGTATTATAAAACAACAACGACATATACAGGAAAAACATAATTAACACTCATTGTAGTATCAGTGATTTTCTGAATAAGTGAAGCAAATAATTGATGTATTTTGTTGTATTTTTGAGACATTTTTTAGACAGATTTCTTAGTAAATAAACAGCAAATGTTGATTTTGGGGTGAACTTTCACTTGAATTTGTGTCTAGAGAGCTTATTGTCCTGTAGTTTCTCCTTTGACACTTTCTCTTCAGCACCTGTGAGTGATTTTTACCAGGCAAACGCCACTTTAGTTTGTTCTCACTTGTTTACCCCCTCCCAGTTAGTTTTGACAGCAAACGTGAGGTTTTCACACTGTGACGTGTTGAATCAGGTGGAATGACAGTGCGTTGTTGCATCTAAAAATGCATACACTGTAAAAAGTGCAGGGTTCCAAACTATTCCTTCATGTCCCAACACAAACTGATTAAGTTAGCGTAATTGTTTTGACAAATCTAAGTGCATTGAACATGAAACAGTTAAGCTGCCCCTCCAAAAAAACTCAAGAATTGTGTTGTTTCAGCTTATTTCAAATAAGTAGTTTGAACAAGCGGCAAAAATTATATTTTGAGTGTACACAGGGAAAAATGCTGGCTTCACAATTCTGTTATGTTGTCCCAGCACAAATTGATTAAGTTAACTTAACTCCTTTCTACAAATTGAAGTGGATCGAACATAAAACAATTTACACAGCAAAAATAATATTTTGAGTGTACTTCCATACTATAGGGGCGTCAAAATTAATTGTTTCTTCGGTGCTCCGCAACACAGACAATTCGGTAACACTTTACAATTAGGTTCATTAGTTAATGCATTTACTAACATGAACTAATCATGAACAACACATGTACAGCATTTATTAATCATAATTGAACGTTTACTAATGCATTATTAACATCCAAGTCCATGCTTGTTAACATTAGTTAATGCACCATGAGTTAACATGAACTAACAATGAACTACTGTATTTTCATTAACTAACGTTAACTAACATGAACAAATACAGTAGTAAATGTATTGTTCATTGTTTGTTCGTGTTAGTAAATGCATTAATTAACATTAACTAATGAACCTTATTGTAAAGTGTGACCGACAATTCTGTATCGGTTCAGTAATAATCATAACCGGTAGTGACGTCATTTATCTCATATGTAGCGGTATGTAGCGGTAGACTACTATGGCGAGGGAGGCGAGCGTGAGCACAAATTTTAGCATGTCAAAGTCAAATTTATGAATATAAAATATATTTTCCCAACAACGAAATTGTGGCTAGTAAAAATGGCGAGTGGCTAGTAATGTTGGAAATCTATTAGCCACATTGGCCGGTGATCAAAAAAGTTAATGTCAAGCCCTGTTTATATATAATAACTTATATTTGATTGTAACTTTAACTTAATTTGATTGTAATGCAATAATGTGCACCTTTTGTAAAGCTGCTTTGAAACAATAATTATTGTGAAAAATGTTATACAAACAAACCTGAACTGAATTGGAAAAAAAACTTAAAAACAGCTGAGTAAATGTGCCTTTGAGCACTGAAGCGACACAAACAAACCTATATGAATGAATTTGTTTGCATTTTTGACAGCAAACTTCTAAGTGTAGTCAGAGATTTAGTCAGCTTCCCTCCTGCTGCTTTGTGCTGAGATGGTAGTTTGTGCTCCTCAAATGCTTTCTCAGAGTTTCTAAAATTAAAATTCTCTTCTGCATGTCCGTAACACAGCAGGTTTGATGGCTAAACAGTGCGGCTGAGGAATGACTGTGATGAAAAATGTCTTTTCCATGTTGGAATGGTAAACCTATTAAGCTCATTTGACTAGAGTCTGTATATGTGTGCGTGTGGAAGAGTGTTTTTACAGGGCTCTCTTTCAAAATAGACCTATCGCTGCCACTGTAGTTCAGGACATGCTGTAGCTCCGCTGGCCTTTACTGTTGAACTCATTTCTTTCATTTAATGGCCACTGGTCACTTCCCAGTTCTCAGAGATAGAAAGCAGGGAACACTTTTCATAGAAGAAGAAAGTTAAAGGAAGAGTTTTTAGTTTGGTTCCAAACCTGTATGACTTTTACTAAAATGCATTTTAAGCAGAACATTCATGCATGCTACAATATAACTGATCATGTTTGTGTAAGCTCTGCTTTTAGGAATATGATTTTTTAATACCAATTATTGTGGCCTACAAAAAATGATCAATTAGCAAATTACTTTATTTAAATAAAGTTGTTTAGATGTTAGTATCAGCATCGTTAATTTTTAAGATGTCTATAAGTACTCAAAACAGTGAAAAAATGTGTGTTTTGAAGATATAAAACTGATATAAACTTGTAGACCTTGTAGTTTGTCACTTCCACTTGACCAATCAAACGCTCTCTAGTATCTAACATGATTCGCCCCCTTCAAGACACTTCTTGTATGCTTTTCATTTGATGCACTTGAGCTCAACCACTGTCACTGGCAGAGCTGTGATAAAAAGGAAATGCTAAAAGGGGAGGAGCTACACTGTGCCACCCTCTCTTCGTGTTTTGGTTGAGATTACGTCAAATATTGAATAAAAAGCATTTAATTTTAGGGGAAAAATACAAATATAAATAATGAAATCAATTAAATTTATCATATTTTTACTCATTTATTATTTAAATTATACCACTTTTTAAAAAAGGATCATTTACTTTTAATAAAAGAGATTAAAACGTTAGCTGGCTTTAGCTACCCAGAGGGCACTTTGATGTGAAAACAACATAAAAAAAACCAAGTAAAAACATGTTAAAATGCTATTATATTTAATACCAATTGACTACCTTGATGTCAAAACAACATTAAATTGACATCTAACATTAGCATCAAAAACATGTCAAAATGGAATAGTCCTGATTTTCATGCTAATGTTATATTTGATTTTTGGTAGTTCACATGCATTGTAGGGATACAAAATTTGGTTAACGCTTTAGTTTAAGTAACAATTCACACCATTTACTACTGGCCTATTACCTGCCTATTATTAGGATATTAACTGTTTATTAGCAGTTTTAAAGTATGATCTTATTTTACATCCATAATCCTACCCAATACCTCAACTCAACTATACTATTATTAAGCAGCTAATTAGTAGTTTATTGAGCTAAACGTTTTAATTAATGCTTAGTTAATAGCTTGAATTGTGAATTAAAATAAAGTATGAACAGCTTTTCTTATATTAGTGTCATCCCAGCAGGCACAAGATGTCAACATGACTTCAGATTGACGTTGTACCCCATCGGTATGGGACGTTGCATATTGTTTGAAAGTAAATATCGGGTTGATGTCAGAACTCAATGTCAGGCTGACGTCAATGTCCAAAGTCCAACCTAAAATTAACCAAATGTCAACGTCTAATGATGTTACAGCTTAACGTTGTGTGGACGTTACCACTATGACGTCTATCAGATGTTGGGTTTTGGTTGCTATACCTAATGAATAGATGTCAGTATTTGACGTCATTATGATATTGGTTTAAGAAGTTGGCTTGACGTTGGATTTTGGTCACTTTCCAAGACAACCTAAAATCAACCAAATATCAACGTCATTTGATGTCATTATTGGTCGTCAAAATAACATTGTCCTTAGATGCTGGCTAGACAATGAATTTTGGCCAGGACCTAAATTTAATTTAGTAATAATGTTTTATGACGTTGCGTGCCTGCTGGGATTATTCTTGGGGTCAAAAAGGGCATCAATGTTGTCAAATGAATATCAAAATGAACATAAAAGATTTTGATATTTAATCGATTTGCATTTTTTTTCAAAATATATAAATACACATTATGTAAACTAACCCTAACATACCATAAACACACACATGTGCTTTCAAACATTTAAATGTATGCATTATGACAGGATTTAGAGGAGAAAATGATTGCTTTTATTAGTTAATGAAGAGTAAAGCCTTTCCAGTAGATTTAAGTGTCAAATTTGTTTCCATTTTTCACAAATGCTTAGAAACAAGTTGAAATAGTTAAACTGAGACAAATGTTAACGTGTATATAAGATAAGTTGGTCTATAATAAGTTTAAAAAGGAAGAAAAAAAAAAAAACAGAATGTAAGATTTAAATCCCATTTGTCATTTTTCCTTCATACATCCTTGCAACATTCGACTAAACAACAGTGTCTTTCACTCGTGGGAAACAAGCTCTTCAATGTCCATTATACGACTACTTCCTTATTTACGGGTTTACAATGTGTGCTGAGTGGACAGTGTTTGAAGATGTGTCTGTGTGCATTGAGTGTGTTACATGCAGTTTGCCTGAGGGTTTCCTTTCCCCCCCTGTCTTGTTTGTCCTGCACTGGAGTAAAACGTTACAACCCCACGGAGAGTCCTGACTCTACATACTTCTCAGGACAAGTAGTGTATTGAAGAGTGCAGGAGTTCCTGATCCCTAAACAACGTATTTAGTCTCCCCTGTAAAGAGGGTCACATTTCTTAAATTCCTTACATGAACAAGCACAGACATTCTAGTTTCTACATTTACATTTACATTTACATTTAGTCATTTAGCAGACGCTTTTATCCAAAGTGACTTACAAATGAGGACAAGGAAGCAATTTACACAACTAAAAGAGCAACAATGAATAAGTGCTATAGGCAAGTTTCAGGTCTGTAAAGTCTAAGAAGGAAAGTATTAGTATTTTTATTTTTATTTCTTTTTTTAATACAGTTAGTGGTATATCCAGAGAGGCAATTGCAGATTAAGAAGTGAAGTGGAGACTAAATAGTTGAGTTTTTAGTCGTTTCTTGAAAACAGCGAGTGACTCTGCTGTTCTGATGCAGTTTGGGAGTTCATTCCACCAACTGGTCAGATTGAACGTGAGAGTTCGCGAAAGTGATTTCTTCCCTCTTTGGGATGGAACCACGAGGCGACGTTCATTCACAGAACGCAAGTTTCTGGAGGGCACATAGATCTGCAGCAGTAAGAGCAGATAAGAAGGAGCAAAGCCAGAAGTCGCTTTGTAGGAAAACATCAGAGCTTTAAATTTGATGCGAGCAGCAACTGGCAGCCAGTGCAAACAGATTTAGAGTTAGCTGGAAGCCCAGCTAGTAGAGAGTTGCAATAGTCCAGTTTGGAGAGAACAAAAGCTTGAACAAGGAGTTGAGCTGCATGTTCAGACAGGAAGGGTCGGATCTTTCTGATGTTATAGAGTGCGAATCTGCACGATCGAGCAGTTCTAGAAATGTGGTCAGAGAAGTTTAGTTGGTCATCAATCGTTACTCCAAGGCTTTTCACTATTTGGATGCAGTAATGGTTGCCCCATCCATCTGTATTGAAAAGTTATGGTGTAGAGTCGGGTTGACAGAAACTACAAGCATTTCCGTTTTTGCGAGTTTTTTTTTTTGCGAGTTTCTAGTCATTTCCGAATGATATAGCTCTGTTACTTTATGTAAACATTCATTCATTCATTCATTTTCTTTTCATGTTAGTCTTTTTATTAATTACGGGTTACCACAGCGGAATGAACCACCAACTTATCCAGCATATGTTTTACACAGCAGATGCCCTTCCAGCTGCAACCCATTACTGGGAAACACCCATACATTTCCATTCGCATACATACACCATAGACAATTTAGCTTACCCAATTCACCTATACCGCATGTTTTGGACTTGTGGGGGAAACCGAAGCACCTGGAGGAAACCCACGCCAACACTGGGAGAACATGCAAACTCCACACAGAAATGTTAACTGACCCAGCTGGGCCTCAAACCAGCGACCTTCTTGCTTTTCATATTAACATCTAAACATAAAATAATATTTAAATAAATTGTATCCATGATGAATGTAAGCGTGAGTGCAACAAAAAATGAAAAGTTCAGATGCAAAAACCTTGAATGTCATCTGATTTTAACTTCTAAAATGAGCATTTTTCTAAGCATTCAGTGTTTTTTCTAAGGATCATCACTTTAGATCTTATTAAAATAACATGATATTACTGAACCTATAGACAGGATTCCAGAGAAAAAATGTTAATCTTAGAAGAAAAGTTCAGATGCTACCTTTTTTTGGCCAGCCTGACCTAGTGACTTTTTATGAGCCGGCAGCTAGCTCTCTGCCACTCTCACATGTTGGCCCACTGAAGCTAAGCAGGGCTGCGCCCGGTCAATACCTGGATGGGAGACCACACTGGAAAGCTAGGTTGATGCCGGAGGTGATGCTAATGACACCAGTAACTTGTGGTCTGTGTGGGTCCTAACCCTCCAGTACATTGATGGGGACTCTATACTGCTCAATAAGGGCTGTCTTTCCAGTGAGACATTAAACCAAGGTCCTGACTCTCTGTGGTCGTTATGACCAGGATGTCCTTCGAAAAGGAGGGGTTTAACCTCTGTCCATCATACCCTTTTAACCATCCCCATATCATAAATGGCTTAATCACTCTGTCTACTCTCCACCAATCAGCTGGTGTATAGTGTGCAGTCTGGCGCAATATGGCTGCCATTGCGTCATCCCGATGGATGATGCACACTGTTGGTGGATTAGGAGATTGCCCCCAAAATGTGTGTAAAGTGCTTTGAGTGTCCTGAAAAGAGCTTTATAAATGTAAGGAATTATTATTATTATTATTATTATAAAACAACCCTAGGGACCACCTAGCAACCAATCAGCACTCTTAGGGCACACTCTATGCTATCCGTACCGTGCTCAGGCCTGTTTCCCGGATCGCTTGAGAAGTGTGAGCGCTCTGAATCAGGCTCAAGCGCGGTTCAGTTGGCCGGCCCTGGCCTGGTTGGAAGAGGTGTACCAGAGCGTGTTCAGAGGTGTTCACTTGGGCTTTGGTTCTGTACGCTTGTAGTGTGAGTGCAAAGTGCACCTGAGTTCGAAACTGAAGACGAGACGTGACTTTTAAGGGACTGTTTGATATGGATTTATTAACCATTCTTACTGTTCAATGAACGCAAACTGTTGTAGATCATTAAAGATGCAAACCCCTCACTGCACGACAGCTGCACCTTCAGCAAACCTCCTAATTCCTGCAGCATGAGGACTTTATGATTGTTTATGAGCGTCAATCTGTTCGGCGAAATATTTGACTGTTTGTCACTGCATTTAAAATGACTAAAGCAATATAACTAAAAGCAAGCGAGAACGCTTACTGAACTGCACATCATCGATGACGTAAGTGTGCTCAGGCCTGAATGCAATGTGAGTGCGGGACATTGGGGGAGATGGGACAGGGAACAAGCGTGCTTCGGCCCGGTTCAAGGCAACTGTACATAGTGTGAGTACGCCCTTAGTTTCTCATGTTTTTAAGAAACTGTAAGGATTCTCTAAAATATTGCTTTTATTCTGCCAGCATGGTTTTAATTATGTCAGCAGAAAAGAAATCGTAAGTAATCTTAGAGCCAGCAGAAGCTTCAAAGAAAGCTTTTCCTTCAGAATAACATGTCCTGATCAATCATGCACAATGAGTCCAGTAACATTTATTAAAAAAGAGTCCAAAGTGATTTCTGTTTATGTTTTATTTCATTTAATTCCTTTGAATTGGACAAATATGTGTATTAGTCAACATAGGTTCATTCTGAAAACGTAGCCCTATAAACGTTTCTGGAGATTGCGAATTATGTAGCCAGAAGAACGTATAGCTGCATTTCATCTTTCAAATGTACACTATAGGCCGGGAAGACACCGTTCCTTTTCTCGCTAACCAGCTGACTGCTTGCCTGCATGTGGACGGCTTTCCCGCTTTTACCAGTTCCTTTGGTAGCTCGACATGTACGCTGGCGGACTTGAAATGCAGAGCGGAGTTGACCACAATGACAGGGTTCAAGTCCAGTGAAGAACGGTACCAGAAATCAGCTAAGACAAAAACAGAATCCAAAAATTTAAATAAACAATAAACAACAGAGTGAGAACGTGGTAAAACCTGAAAAGTGGTAAAAATCAGGCTTTTCGTTTTCTGGATTGCTTTTCAAAACACTGTGGCTGGGTTTAGGGAAGGGGGTGGGTGGGTCAATCGGTGCTTTTCAAAATACTATTGGCTGGGTTTAGAAAAGGCTTGGTCAGTTGGTCAGTCAGTCCGTGAGTTAGTCAACAGCTGCATCTGGTGGATTTACGTGAGAAGAGCAGGTGCGAATGGCACTCGCGAGAGCAATTTGAGATCTCAAGAAGCCTCTGCTGGCCTCAGGCGGATTTGCGAAAACAAAAATGGCAAAAAACGTAGGTCCTGGGACGTATTTTGCTCTCTCCAGAAATGTATATAGAGGTACATAATCAGAATGAGCCTGGGTTGGAATTAGTCCTTACATACACCTGCCCATAATTCCTAAGAAATCAGGAAAAGGTACAAAAGAAATAAATTAAATGTGTTAACAGGAATAGATGTCAGAGTCGAGCAGCACGCTTTTTTATACCAGGTTTAAATGGCTCTAAAAAATGCAACGAATTGGACACCTTTAAAACATTATTCCAATGAGAATTTGAGAAGAAAATGAATCTAGCATCTCTTCTCAGCAGGAGATCTCTGCTGAGGGACAGAAAAACTAAATCCCGCTGTGGAGAAACATGAACCACTTGTGTGTGTGTGTGCGCGCTGGAATGTTCTGCTGCTTTTAACATAAAACCCTCATGGCCTATAAAGATATGTTATTGTATAGTATCAGCTGTCAATATTCAGTGTTGTGAAATATGAGTAGTTCCAGGAGATTTTATTGCTTATTATTGAGTCTTAATCAGTCCCTTCAGGATTTAGCATTTATAAAAAACAATATGATAAAAGTCATGACTACTAACATTTTCATGTTACTTTAACCCATTTTAATAAGTTGATCAAGTTTCAACTATTTTGTAAAATTCTGCAGTTAAACTTAATATTTTTAGTCAGTTATAGTTATATAAGTTGAGATGACTAGAAAAGTTCACTTGATTCAACTTAAAAAAATTAGGTTTCAAGAATGTTTTTACAGTGTATAAATACTGGGTTCCACACAATTGGTTTGTGTTGGGTCAACATGAAGGAATGAACCTAATTTATAACTTTGCAAATTTAAGCTGATTGTACATGAAACAATTAAGTTGTCTCGGAAAAAACTGAAGAATTTTGTTGTTTCAGCTCATTTTATGAACGTTTTTTTTGGCTGCACTGTATACAGCAAATAAGACTGATTGTCAAAGGTCAATTTCAAAACTTAAGGTATTATTTGCTTCAATTCTTACGATTTGTTGTGAAAATGCACAAAAATCTAGCAAATTTTGGATCTCTATTAATACTATAGAGAAAAAGCTTAATGCAAATTAAATTGAACTTTCATTTCCCTATGAACTCCGATAAAACTCTTAGGTAATTATATAAAAGAAGATAAAAATCTAAAATCACACAGAAGAGTACAATAAACTAATCATACCAAATTTGTAATAACTTCATATAACTAATTTCTTTCAAAGCACCTGTAAATGTATTATTTTGATTGATTACTGAAACATCCTGTTGGTAGCTGGATCCAGATCATCCATTAATTCTTTGCAGATGTTTTACACTCCCTTGCTGGTTGTTTGAAATGAAGCCATGCTTGAATGCAAGGCCTGGTATGGATATGTGTGTTTATGTAAGATAATATAAGGCCAAGTGCAATGATCTGTGGGATCTCTATACAACAGAAGACACGTGCCTCACATGTTGAAAGATGAGCAGATTGTGGCTGTATAAACAAAACTGTCCTCTATGATTAGTTCAAATAAATGAGAAAATTCTGTTATTATTTATGCACAATCCACTTGCATGTATGAATTACTTTCTTCTGCAGAACACATAACTAAAGGAAATAAAATTAATAAAATAAAATTAAATGAAGTAAATTAATAAAATAAAATTAAACAAAACTGTTGGCAACCAACCATATTAGACAAATAATAAAAAAAGAAACTGTATAAAAAAATCAAAATGTTGGCAACCAACCAACCTACCTGTTACGATAACCAGCGATCGTTCTCCGGAGATCGCTGGTTTCCACTATAATCATGAACTTCACTTCCGCATTTCCCAGGACTACACATTCCTACATGCACTTCTTCCAAACACGCACGCCTGCTCATTCATCTCGCTTGATTACACTCACCAGCTGAACCTTGTCAAAGACTAATAACACACCATACTTAAGCCATTCATGAACCCATCCAGTTTGCCGAGTCTTGTTTACTGTTAAGTGACATTACGACGCGTTTCTCCCTGTCTTGTTTCTCCGTGTTTGAACCTAGCTTTGTATCCTTGTTGCCCTGTTTAGCCGCCAGCCTTTCGACCTATTGCCTGTACCTTGATTACGACTCTGGATTTGCCTGCACATACCTGTTCATACCTGATTTTGACCATTGCTTGCCTGACTGTGAATAAACCTGCATTTGGATCCTACCCTCTGTTGTTGGTGTCACTCCCCGTCGTTACACTACCAACCAACCAAACAAATAAAAATACAATTTTTAAAAATCAAACCATATAAATAAATAAATAAATACAAAAAAAAAATGTTGGTACACATATAAACCAAATAAATAAACAAAGAATAATAAAATAAAATAAAATTAAATTAAATTAAAAAAATTAAAATTAAATTGTTTGTAACCAAACCATATAAACCAAAATAAATGAATGAATGAATGAATAAATGAATGAATGAAATTGTTGGCTACCAAACCTAATAAACCAAATAAATAAATAAATATATCGATGACCATAAACCAAATAAAAAATAATTAAATTAAATTAAATTAAATTAAAATTGTTGGTAACCAAACCATATAAACCAAAATAAATGAATAAATAAATAAATAAATAAATAAATATGTCGATGACCATAAACCAAATAAAAAATAATTAAATTAAATTGAATTAAATTAAAATTGTTGGTAACCAAACCATATAAACCAAAATAAATGAATAAATAAATAAATAAATATGTCGATGACCATAAACCAAATAAAAAATAATAAAAATAAATTAAATTAAATTAAACAAATGTTTTTTTTCGGTAACCAAACCATTGTCTTAATTTTTTCCTTCAATGGTTACCATTAACATTAACCATTGGTTACCGAAACTTTACAAAATGTCTTTTTTGCCATTTGGCTTTCCATTTAAAGTCCTGTCTATGTCATAAAAGTGGATCTCCCAGTTAAGGATAGGGGATATTCCTGAGACACATCTTCGAAGCATTTAAAATCCTGAGAGATAACAAGACGACTTTACCATATTTTGAGAAAAACTAGAGAAAAGGAATTAGAGGGTATGAAAATTCTTCATCTTTGTTGGATCTAGTTTCATCTGAGACTAAAATCAAGGACTTACAGTAAGCACTAAGCAGTTTATATTTTAAATTAAAAGGTCTAACAGTGACGATATTCTTCTTTTGAAAGGAAAGACACACTATGTAGGGACCTTGTGAGGTCTTGTCAGCGGTCATCTGTTGAACGCATCAGGCAATCTGTGCTGAAGCCAAACTGAGATGCAAGGAAAGATAGTTACGGCCACTGGTTTTCTGTTCCGTCAGACTGCTCATGTTCGGATGGTCATCGGTTAATATGTAACTTCTCAATGTTAATCAACGGAAATAAATTACAGATGTGTTCTTTATAATGAAGAAGGCATAAGTGAATAGTCAAGAAATGCCATAAAATGCAAAACCTTAAAAATTATGAGGTACAGGGATATCGTGTATATATATATATATATATATATATATATATATATATATATATATATATATATATATATATATATATATATATATATATATAGTAAAAATGGTAACTGATCCGGTGTTAATAGTGTTAATACACCAAAAGACCCTTTTCACATTTCCGGTTTCTAAGCAGTGAAGTCATCAAAGTTGGGTAAATTTAAAGCGCAATGAATCGGGGAGAGTACAACAAAACATTTTTTTTTATAACCGTATTTGCTCAAATAATAAAAGGAAAACTCCATGATGGTGTTATCAAGACTTTAAGAAAAAGGAAAAAAAATATTGTGAGACCGATGACAACAGCAAGAGGAGAGAATAACGTCAAATTTACACTCAGCCTCATAGACGCTGCATTAGAAACCCCTTGCATAAGCAGTAATTTATTCTGGGAAGTCAATTTACAGGTATTCACCAAACTTCTTAAAGAAACTCATTGATAACCAGGTAACAGATTTTTACTGTAACGTTTTCATGGTTAAAAACATGGCATTTTAACAGAATTGTTTGGAAGTGGGATATTTTTATTTGAACCAAAACAGCCTTGCAACTACCTAGCAACACAATATTTTTTCAAATCTATTGTTTTAATTTAGTTTAATATTATTATATTGTACCTCTTTATTTAATGTCCTACTGTGTACGTTTGATATAAGTATTGAAAAGTATATATATATTGCAAACACAATAAAAGAATAGGTCTATATTTGTGCATGTTTACACTTAAAAACAATGAAAAGTAGTGCAGTTAAAATGTAAAAGCTCTGTGACATACAATATACCGAATATATTCAGTTCAAAAAGCTCTTTGAAGTATATAAATACAGCATAATGTTTAAATATTACACAGCACAAACCGAATTAGTTGAATAACATTTGTTGAATGCCTTTCAATTCTGTTTGCTCCATTTGCTTTTCATTTTTTGGTTGTTTATTCTAGTTTTATTTCTAGATGTTTTTATCATTTAAGCCCTCTTCCTGTCCTCTGTTCGCAGTCAGAGCCAGAGCATGAATAATGAGTGGTCTGGGCATGAAACTGATCGAGATGATTTGTTTCTATCAGTTTGTTGACAGAAAATGTATTTATTTATTTATTTATTAATTAATTAATTTATTTATATTTGCATAATTATATATTTAATTTTTATTCATATTTGTTTTATCTATATTTTATTTAGTTTTGTTAATTTATATTTATTTTAAAAAAATATTTATTTTGCTATATATTTATTTTGTTTATTTGACATTATTTGCATTTGTTTAAGTGTTTTGGCAGACTCGCTAATTCTCAACACCTGTCTAAAGTAGACTTGAGATAAAAGGAAAATAAAAAAATACATACGCAACATTTGAATTGTTTGAATAAAGTTGCTATAGGCAAAAGCAAAGACGGCATGATTAAACAAACTAATATCTAGAAGATGTTTCAAAAGATGTTTTTTTTTTTAAATCTAAATAAGCAGAAGGTTTTTAGAAAGCTGTACTTTATATTCAAGATGCTGCAAGATGTGCATTGCAAACACATTAATAGAATAGGTCTATATTTGTGCATGTTTACACTTAAAAACAATGAAAAGTAGTGCAGTTAAAATGTAAAAGCTTTGTGACATACAATATACCGAATATATTCAGTTCAAAAAGCTCTTTGAAGTATATAAATACAGCATAATGTTTAAATATTACACAGCACAAACCGAATTAGTTGAATAACATTTGTTGAATGCTTTTCAATTCTGTTTGCTCCATTTGCTTTTCATTTATTGGTTGTTTATTCTAGTTTTATTTCTAGATGGTTTTATCATTTATGCCCTCTTCCTGTCCTCTGTTCGTAGTCAGAGCCAGAGCATGAATAATGAGTGGTCTGGGCATGAAACTGATCGAGATGTACAGAGATTTGAAATGACAAAGAGGATGATTAAAACAGGCGTCTAAAGAAGCTAAACAGATGTTTATTCTCAGATGTATTTCAGTGTGCATATCAGTCTTTATCAAGATTCATAATTTAGACACAGCAGACAAAACATCTAAGTGTGCTCTATAGTATATCACTTTTGAACAAAACAAAAAAGCACTTTTAATGGTCCAGTGAAGTGCTTTGAAATGTGCATCTTTTATTCGATGTTTGATGTAACTGATACATGAAGAGAGGGACCTTTGAAAAAACAGCTATCGTTTTGTTTTATCAGCTCTGCCAGTGAGAGTGGTCGAGCTCAAGCGCATCAATTAAAAAGCAACTGAGAAGCGTCTTGACGGGGGCGGGGCATGTCAGATACTAGAGAGCATATGACTGGTCAGAACATTTGAGGAAAAAACTGAAGTATGAGGTGATTTAAATAAAAAGTAGATGATTAATTTAGGGGGCGACTCAGTGGCGCAGTAGGTAGTGGTGTCACCTCACAGCAAGAAGGTTGCTGGGTCACACCTCTGCTCAGTTTATGTTTCTGTGTGGAGTTTTGCATGTTCTCCCTGCATTCGTGTGGGTTTCCTCCGGGTCTACAGTTTCACTCACAGTCCAAAGACATGCAGGACTGCATGGTGAATTGGGTAGGCTAAATTGTCCGTAGTGTGTGTGTGTGTGTGTGTGTGTGTGTGTGTGTGTGTGTGTGTGTGTGTGTGTGTGTGTGTGTGTGTGTGTGTGTGTGAATGTTTCCCAGTGATGGGTTGCGGCTGGAAGGGCATCCGCTGCATAAAAAACTGGATAATTTGGCGGTTCATTCCACTGTGGCGACTAATAAATTAATAAAGGTACTACGCCTACAAGAAAATGAATGAATGAATGAATGAATGAATGAATGAATGATTAATTTAGGCCGAAATGACATATGACAAGCTTTAGATCTTAATGACTGTATTTCACGGTTTTGATATCCTTAAATCTAACATACTGATACTAACATCTAAAAAAATTCATTTTAACTTCATGGGACCTTTAAGTACTTCTCTGAATGATACTTTGGGTGTTCCTCAGAAATATACTTAAAGTTGCACTTATGTATACTCTGTCGTTTTTGGCCTATATTTGTTCACTGATATACTTGAAGTATAATTCTGTATTCTAAATATTCTTCTGACACTTTAAGTACCTGATAAAAATATTGTTGTCGATCTCAGTTGTACTAGCAACAAATAATAACTTGACTTCTAGTTGCATCCCAATCATCACAAATACTGCAGAAGACCTAATGGAACCCGCATGGATCAAAGACTCTCACAGAAACAGTCAAGTTTGGTGAAGGTAAAATCATGGTTTGGGGTTGCATTCAGTATTGGGGCATGCGAGAGACCTGCAGAGTGGATGACAACATCAACAGCCTGAGACAATATTAATACACAATATTACACAATAATACAAACAAAATGACACAATATTGATACACAATATTAATTCTTTTTCTACAGAACCATATTCTGTATTCTACATTATTTCTGTTAAGTGATAAGACTTTTGTTTAAGCAAGTGAGACTTTAATGTCTTTTTAATTATTAAAAATCAAGGCATGATCATGTTTTATTTTGATAAAATAAGTGTAATCTAATGGCCTTTGCCTTTCATATAAACCACTTCTGATACCACATGATCAACTAAAAGTCAAGCTATTATTTGTTGTTCCTTGCAATACATAAGAAAAACTAAATCATGAACTTCACTGTAAAAAAGTTATAGCTGAATTTACTAACGGTAAATAGTTGATTTTAAAGCAATTAGTTGACTCAATAAAGGTAATCCTATTACCTTCAATTATTAACTAAATCACCTACATGTAGAATTTTAAAAAATGAAGTAAAATCGATTTAACAGTTACAATGGATTTGCTCACTTTTTAAAGTAAAGTAACTATCGCTTTTTGTTTGTTTTACAGTGGGTGCATTAAAAGTTTACTTCTGTTACACTTACTGTATACTTCAAAGTATACATTTATATACAAAAAAAATAAATGAATAAATAAAATGGGCCAATTAAGTCGGTACACTTACAAGTATGCTACTTCTACATAGATTTTATAACGTAATGGTGACACTTTACAATAAGGTAGTATTAGTTAATGTTAGTTAATGCATTTACTTATTGTAGAATGATCAACCCATTTATTACTGTACAATATTTGTTTATGTTAGTTAATGCAAATACAGTTGTTGATTCTTAGTTCGTGTTAACTCATGGTGCATTAATTAATCTTAACAAGCATGAATTTGCATTTTATTAATCAATTAGTAAATGTTGAACTTTGATTAATAAGTTCTGTACAAATATTGTTCATAATCAGTTCATGTTAGTAAAAACATAAACTAATGAAACCTTATTGTAAATTGTGACCCATGTAACACACTTACATTCCATAAAATTTATTTAAAGGGGTGGTCAAGAATGTAATTTTAAGCCTTGGTCATGTTTATGAGATGTAAAGCAATGTGTGCTCATGTTTTACTTGAAGGAAATTGCGTTATTTTTTCATATATCTTACTTTGATTATACACAGCTTCTCAGCTAACATGAAAACGACTCATATTTCCTAGTTCCTCTGAAAGGCCCGCCCTTAAGTGACTCTGATTGGTCATCGTCATAATGTGCTGCGATTCACGCATCGGCTCCATGTCACGCACGTAAAAGCACGCGATTTTCTGCTGTGTAAACAATCAGTCAACTTCCTGCCTGCTCACTAAAATAAAATCGGACAAGTGTCTGTAACGAGTGAAAATGGGGTGCGGCACCTTCAAGAGCGTTTGCCATTGTCTGTGTGTGTGTCTGTGTGTGTGAATGTGTGAACTTTCTGTAACAAGTGCATGTGCACAGGACTTTTTTTTTTCATTTTCTCTTATGCTTGGATTAAGTTATTTTCTGTATTATATCGTGACAGAAGAATAAAGCACAAGATGTGGGATGAGACCTGTGTGAGCCTTGATTTATTTTTCTGCTGCTACCACGAGTTAGGTGAGTTCTCCTGTATTTTTTTAACTCAACGCGTTACACGACGGCTTTCACATGTATCCGGAATAAGCAGGTGTAAGTAATATGAATCATCCACATATCTTTTGCGACTTCATTATCTGAGATGTGAAACGCATGGAAAAGCTGCCTAAAGCCAATCAATGCAAAGTCGCGCACACACATAAAAGACACGAACGTGCTGGTGAAGTGTGTGTGTGTGTGTTTATAGCAGTTTGACTGATTAATATGAATTTGTAGCTAAATCGTTTGCGGTGCAAAGCATTTGCCATTGTTTACATCGTTGCTACAGTATAACGTCAACGCTAGATCCTGTACATGTCATGATCAATTTTAACAAATAAAAACACTGGTTGTAGAGGTTGTAGTTGACAACTTCTGCTTTGAGGATATTTTAGCCGAATCCAGCACTGAACTGGGAGAGATTCTGGAAGCTGTTTTGTCAAATCATGCTTGCTATGTATTTTATAATTCTCTGGAACATAATTAATATTGAACTGTAAGCACTTCTGTCTTTGTGTCGTGTCCTTTGGAAGCCCAAATACAGAAAAAGACGAGGCTCTGTGGAAACAGCAGCGTTTGGACGCATTTTAGCTTTATCTCTGCTGTA